>NW_026886841.1:0-81714 GCF_032173495.1 Musca vetustissima | reverse complement strand
TGCTCAAATGAATTTTTTTTTCTTGATTCAATAATTTTGAGTTCCATGATAATAAACGTAAATTAGTGTGGCATTTACATTAATGACATTTTGTATCCAATTCCCATATTGCGGTCTTGGTTACATCAAAGCGATACAATTTAAAATTCAATAGACCGCCAGATTTAACGATACTAAACCCCATTTTCCCATAAAACTCTTTCCAGAAAATAATGTGATGACTTTTGAAGATCTTCATTTTCTCATTTAAAACATCACGTTCACACATATGTAGGTATGTGATATTTTCATATTATTTCTCCAGGTTTCCAGAGAATAATTGTATTATTTTCATTTCTTGTTATCAGATACAAAGTATGATTTCCTAAACGCCTTCTTCATTTGGCCGGTAACTATGTCTGTATTTTGGTGTTGCTGCTATTTGTCTTAATCTACCGACATTTTCTTATTTAGTACATATCTGATATAAGAAGTGTACCTAAAGTTGGCGATGGTGGTATTGTCTTTTGTCTGTCCCAACCTATTTGTTAACAACTCTTTCATATTCCTGACCATACGTCTATGCACATCTTTGTTATTTTATTTTTAATTTTCTTGTCTTTTTTGTTTTTTTCTTTTGCAGGAATTATGAAAAATTGTGCGACATACTCAGTTGTTGGAGAGAGCGGGGGGAAGAGAAGAAGTAAAACACAGGATATTAACACGGCGTTTGAGTTCTTTGCTGAAATTATCAAAATTCCGTGCCAGTTGCATCACATGAACGTTCGCACATCCACACATTGGTATGTCTGTATGCCTTACATTGTGCGGGCAGAACCACCAGGCCAGGATACATAGATAGATTATTGTCGGGCTAGTCAAGACCTGGTACAATGTACTGCCTGCTAAAGTCATATCACTGTTTTTTTTTTTTTTTGGTTTTAGGCGGCAATGTTAGATTTTTTCTGCGGCTTAACACCACGTTCGTTGCTCGGCTTTGCTGTTTGTGCAACACGTACGCTGTATGAATCTAGATGTGCTCGTAGGCTGTGTCTTTTGGCACATTGTTGTTGTTGGATTCAGTTTTTTTTTTTTTTTGTGGTCTCAATGGATGACGACGAATGAGTGTTGCCTCAGTTTCAATTATATTTGTATGTCAGACGTTTGAACTAACCACTATCGAAACACGGACATCTTTTACAGAGTTTAGATGTTTCAGGTTTAGAGTTTTTTTTTTGCATTATTTTTATTATACGTAAGAAATGGTAATTATTAGTTGATATCTATTAAATCATTATTCCGCTTGTCATCAAAGGTTTTTCTCGGAGGATGATAGCTAAGAAACTTGGTTGATGTTATAGGGGAAGAGTAAATATTTAATATGGAAAACAAGTTGAAACGTCGGCCGAACCGAAGTTTTTGTACTCTCATTATCGTGGTGTGTATTAAAAATTTCGTTCGGTCTATTGTCCCTGAATAAAATAATTTCTGACACTCGAGTTGGGAAACTAGGATAGGAACTTCAACATACCAAATATTAAACAGTAGAAAAGTAGTAAAGTCGGACGGGGCCGATTATATGATACCCTTCACCACTTTGGGTATATTCAACAGATGCATTCTAACATAACATGATCTATATACAAATATGAACCGTCTTAGATCAATCCATACACATTTCATTCTGTAAGATATACCAAACTCTTCATTTGGATAGATAGAGAATGGGAAACATCGATTTAAAGCAAATCTCAATCCGACACTTGTTGATTATTTGAAAACCAATATACATGAATTTCAAAAGAAATTACGTCACTCTATACTCAATTTTGTACGTTGTGAAAAATTTCGCGACAAAAGGACAAAAATGAGGAGTTTGGGGCACCATTAAATTAAAATCAGACGAAAATATTAATGTATACTATATCTAAACCGATTTCAGTTAGTTTATACTATTTTTAGCACGTTTTGTGCTTATCGGCCATATTTTGGGTCATTGGTGCATCATTTCTTACCGAACCGATTTTCGCGAAAACTAACACACATCATTCTAGACTTAATTTAGTACGCTATACCAAATTTCGTCCAAATCGAAAGATATCCAAGGACTTTAGTACGCCATTTACATTAAATCGGACGAAAATATATCTGGGAACTATATCTAAATCTGAATCGATTTTCACGAAACTTAACTCTTATCGTTCTGGACTTAATTCAGTACGCCATGCCAAAATTCGTGCAAATCGAAAGTTATATAGGGACTTTGGTGCACCATTTACATAAAATCGGACAAAAATTATATGAGAGCTATATCGAAATCTAAACCAATTTTCGCGAAACTTACCACTCACCATTCCAGACTAAATTTCGTGCCAATCGAAGGATATAAAGGAACTTTCGTACACTATTTAGCAAAAATTGGACGAAAATATATATTGGAGCTATATCTGAATCTGAAACGATTTTCAAAAAACTTAACACACATCATTCTAGACCTAAATCATTACGATGTGCCAAATTTCGTGCAAATCGAAAGATATATAGGGGCCGTTTACATTAAATCGGACGAAACTATATATGGGAGCTATATCTAAATCTGAACCGATCTTCAGGAAACTTAACAGACATCATTCTAGGCTTAATTCATTACACTGTGCCAAGTTTCGTGCAAATCGAAAGATATACAGGGACTTGGTGCAACAGTTACATTAAATCGGACGAAAATATATATGAGAGTAGATATAGCTCTGAACCGATTTTCAGAAAAATTAACACACATCATTCTAGACCTAATTCATTACGCACTGCCAAATTTCGTGCAAATCGAAAGATATGTAGGGACATTGGTGCACTATTTACATAAAATCGGACGAAAATATATATGGGAGCTATATCTAAATCTGAACCGATTTTCAGGAAACTCAACACAAATCGTTCTAGGCCTAATTCATTACGCTGTACCAAATTTCGTGCAAAGCGAAAGATATTAAGGGACTTTGGTGGACCGTTTACATTAAATCGGACG
This sequence comes from Musca vetustissima, assembly GCF_032173495.1. Lineage (NCBI taxonomy): Eukaryota > Metazoa > Arthropoda > Insecta > Diptera > Muscidae > Musca > Musca vetustissima. Next base: position 78,710 of record NW_026886841.1, on the reverse strand, counting down.
AAAATATATATGGGAGCTATATCTTAATCTGAACCGATTTTCCGGAAACTTAACACATATCGTTCTAAACCTAATTCATGACGCTGTGCCAAATTTCGTGCAAATTGAAAGGTATAATGGGACTTTGGTACACCATTTACATTGAATCGGACGAAAATATATATGGGAGCTATATCTAAATCTGAACCGATTTTTTCCAATTTCAATAGGGTTCGCCTTTACCTTATTTACATTTTAACATGGACAGACGTACGGATGGACATTCAAAATGGACTTAGAAAGTGATTCTATGCATATTATCAAAAGGAACCATGTGACTATCTCGTTTCCTTTTGCCTGTTACAAACAAAATGCGCGCCTGTGCAGGACCTTAAAAAATCTTTGCAAAAAAATGCCTACGCAGGACCTTAAAAAATCTTTGCAAAAAAATGCCTACGCAGGACCTTAAAAAATATTTGCAAAAAAATGCCTACGCAGGACCTTACAAAAAACTTCTTTAAAAATCCACGCCTATGCAGGACCTTACAAAAAACTTCTTTAAAAATCCACGCCTATGCAGGACCTTACAAAAAGCTTCTTTAAAAATCCACGCCTTTGCAGGACCTTGAAAAATCTTCTTTAAAAATCCACGCCTATGCAGGACCTTAAAAAAGTCTTCTTTAAAAATAGACGCCTAGTTTTGTCCTAGAATTTTTTTTTAAATCGACGCGTTTGTTGGACCTTGAAAAAAATATTCGTATATATCCACCCCTTGTTATCTCCCCTCTGTGGACCTTGAAAATGTTTTTTTAATGAATCTTTCATTTACATGGCTCAGAAAAAATATATATTTACGTTTTCGAAGCTTCTATGGTGTTCTCAAATTTTGTTTACTTTAAGAACATGACATGAGAACCAGGTGCGGGGAACCCTAAAATTTCCAGATCTTGGGGGATGTCGTTAAGTGGGGATTACCCCGGAACGTGGACATCCATCATGCATTCCGGACTTGGTATCCACTTGGTATCAATCGGAGTGTGAAAAGTACTTCGATAATTGGTTTGAGCGCAAACAATTCCTCAAGGTACTACGCTGAACAATATAAAATTTTTTAGTGATAAATATTAGCATTTTCTTTTTGGACAAAAATAAATAAATACCCTTGAACTTTAAAAAATGCTTTGTCCATTATAGGAATCGCCTCCGACTTCGCATCCCCAATCCCGTCACACCATTACAATTCCCTTTAGGTTATAATTTAGTAGATATTGCAATTAATTTATAACCGTTCGTCTTCTTGTCTTCCATTTCCATTATATCTTAAGAAAAAATCATGTGAGAAATGTAATTTATTTCCAATAAAATTTGAAAATTATATGAACATGATCGGGCATTTTGTGATGCCCCTTTAACCTGGCTACCTTTGGCCAATAAGTGTAGTACTAATAATTTCCTTCGTGGCTGAAGGTATGGAATCTCATCATGATGTGTGTGACGATAAACCTCTACTTTCACACCAAACGACGAACGAAAAAAACGGAACGAAATAGGAACACAACAAAGAACAACTCTAAGAAAATCTAAGGTACAACAAAATAAGGAAACAAAGGGAGAACACAAAAAGCGAAACACTTGCAAGATAAATGAGGCAATCATGCCACATACTCAAATCACAGTCCAATGAATTCCTTGGCGGGTTTTCATAATGACCGCTGGGTATCCATTACCTACCTATAATATTATAGACAACAACACGACCAACAACGAGATACTTCCACTTATGACCATCAAATTTTCTGTTGTAGATAGATTTTTGTTTCCAAAGATGTATGCATTCGAGCGTCTAGCCATTCATGCACAAGTCATGTCCCTAACTAACGGTCTATCAAGCCCTTTCCTGCTTGCTTTTTGTGTGTGTGTCCAACATATATGAAAAATTCGAAAACAATTTAATGGAAAAATAATAAAGGGATCATCATGCATTTCGTCTTGTCTTATTTCATTTTTTATTTTTGTTGTTGCTGCTGCTGCCTCCTTAGCTGCTGCTATTTTGTGAACACTTTTTTTTATCACATCATTACCACGATAATGGTGATGGGGTCATGCCGTCTCTGAACACAAATTACAAAAGAAAAGCCTTCGGTGGTTCGGCGTTAAAACTTCAAAAGGGTTAACACAAAAAAAAATCGAAATGTGAACAAAACCCTAGAAAAGAAAACAAAAATCAAAGCAAACCCTTTAATTAATTGTTAAAAATGTTAAGTACTTTTAGCTACCAGTACTGTTCTGTTTTACTTTATTGTTGTTGTAGTTTTTCTTCTCTCTTTTTGGTAACACGATAACAAAGAAAATGATTGACCCTCCAAATCACAAAGACATCAATTAGCTGTTAGTATCATTAGTAACAAGAAATCCACTTTTTGTTTTGGATTTTACGGTCTTATTTTCGAAATGTGATTGATTTCAGTGTAAATTAGACACATTTTAACTGAAAAAGTGATCGAATTGAAATAAATATGCCGTGAGAGCCAAATTTATGAAGTATGAATCTTGATATTAGGAAATCAATAGAGAACGAAACAACGTCGCACGAAGTCAATAGTTTTATACCCTACACCACGAATTTTCCTGTAAAACACAACAAGTGAAAATGGCGTTAAGTTCTGACGGGTCCAAATTTTTATATACTCCATCATCAGTCACTTAAGATTAAATGTCTATTCTTAAAAGAGTGTTGGATCATTATTTAGAGAACTGAATCAATGAATAGCTAATTTTGTATGCAATTTTTAAAATATCTGCCGAATATTTATTTTGAGAACTCTCTTTATACCCTTCACCACACTGAGGTACAGGTTATCTTTGTGCATATGTTTGTAACAGGCAAACATAATCGAGATAGACCCATGGTTTCTTTTGAGAATAAATATAGAATCACTTTCTGAGTCGTTTTATGCATGTCCGTCCGTACGTCCGCATGTCGATGTAAAATTGTAAACAAAGTACAGGTCGCATTTATAATCCGAAATGGGTGAAATTTGGTACAGGTCACTTATTTGACCCAAGGACGAACCCTATTGAAATTCGGAAAAATCGGTTCAGATTTAGATATAGCTCCCATATATATTTTCGTCCGATTTAATGTAAACGGTCCCTATATATCTTTCGATTTGCACGAAATTAAACACAGCGTACTGAATTAGGTCTAGAATGATGTGTGTTAAGTTTCCTGAAAATCGGTCCAAATTTATATATAGCTCCCATATATATTTTCGTCCGATTTAAGGTAAATGGTGTACCAAAATCCCTATATATCTTTCGTTTTGTCCGAAATTTGGCACAGCGTAATGAATTGGGTCTAGAATGATTTGTGTCAAGTTTCCTGAAAATCTGTTCATATTTAGATATAGCTCCCATATATATTTTCGTCCGATTTAAGGTAAATATGTACCAAAGTCCCTATATATCTTTCGATTTGTACGAAATTTGGCACAGCATAGGGAATTAGGTATAGAACGATGTGTGTTAAGTTTCCTGAAAATCGGTTCAGATTTAGATATAGCTCCCATATATATGTTCGTTCCATTTTAGGTAAATAGTGCACAAAAGTCCCTTTATATGCCTCGATTTGCACAAAATTTTGCTTAAATTGGCTCTAGAATGTTGAGTGGTGAGTTTCGGAAAAGTCGGTCGAGATTTCGATATAGCTCCCATATATATGTTCGTCGGATTTTATGTAAATGATGCACCTAAATCCCTATATATCCTTCGATTTGCACGAAAGTTGGCACAGCGTACTGTATTAAGTCTAAAACTATGTGTGTTAAATTTCGTGAAAATCGGTTCAGATTTAAATATAGCTCCCGTATATATTTTCGCCCGATTTAATGTAAACGGTCCCTACATATCTTTCGATTTGCACGAAATTTGGTACAGCGTAATGCATTAGGTCTAAAATGATGTGTGCAAAGTTTCGTGAAAATCGGTTCAGATTTAGATATAGCTCCCATATATATTTTCGTCCAATTTAAGGTAAATGGTGTACCAAAGTCCCTATATATCTTTCGATTTGTCCGAAATTTGGCACAGCGTAATGAATTGGGTCTAGAATGATTTGTTTCAAGTTTCCTGAAAATCTGTTCATATTTGGATATAGCTCCCATATATATTTTCGTCCGATTTAAGGTAAATGGTGTACCAAATTCCCTATATATCTTTCGATTTGCACGAAATTTGGCACAGCATAACGAATTAGGTATAGAACGATGTGTGTTAAGTTTCGTGAAAATCGGTTCAGATTTGGATATAGCTCCCATATATATTTTCGTCTGATTTAAGGTAAATTGTGTACCAAAGTCTCTATATATACTTCGATTTGCACGAAATTTGGCATAGCGTACTGAATTAAGTCTAGAACGATGTGTGTTAAATTTTGTGAAAATCGGTTCAGATTTAGATATAGCTCCCATATATATTTTCGTCCGAGTTTAGGTAAATTGTGCACCAAAGTCATTCTTTATGATTCGATTTGCACAAAATTTGGCTTAGCGTACTAAATTGAGTCAAGAATGATGAGTGGTGAGTTTCGGGAAAATCGGTCGAGATTTCGATATAGCTTCCATATATATATTCGTCCTATTTTCGGTAAATAGTGCACCGAAGTCTCTTTGTATCCTTCGATTTGCACGAAATTTCGCATAGTGTGCTGAATTAAGTCTAGAGAGATGTGTGTTAATTTTCGTGAAAATCGGTTCACATTTAGATATAGCTCCCACATATAGATTATACTTTTATCAACGCGGCGTACAGAACAACGTGTATCAATTTTGCTCTAATTCGTTTTCCATAAATTTTCTCCATGTTACGCAGTCGGCTTTTAATCTACTCGAATGAAATTAAAGTAAGGATAGGTTGGAGAAAGAGGGAACATAGACATGCAATTGTTAAGATACATAAGTGCAATATAGCCAAAGTGGTGAAGGGTATCATATAGTCGGCCCTGTCTGACTTTACTACTTTTCTTACTGGTTGTTTATAGAACTGAACCAATGAATAGCTAATTTTGTCTGCAGTTTTTTAAAATCTATGCCGAATATTTATTTTGATAACTTTTTTTATTAAAATTACAACTCTTATTTTTCCACTCCAGAAATTTATTTTCGATATATTCAATAACAATCAAAATATATATATGGTCTGTTCCCGTACTGCAAGAATCTTCTATTTATGATATCGAAGACAATAGTAAAATCTAGTCGATTCTTGCAGTACGGGAACAGACCGATAGTCTTTAATAATTTCCCTACGATTTGATTTCTCGTTCCCATTTTTGTATGTGTGTGAACTTCAACAACTGTTCGCAATTTGCCTTACAATTGTTTCCTTGTGCCTAAAGGCTGACCGCCAACTGCCATTGACATGTCATATTCTTGGCTGCCTATCTCGTATCATATCCGTCTATCGTTATGTTTGAAATTATCGATTAAATAATCAAATAAACTATGGAAATTATTATGCAGTTGACATTGGTATTAGAGCTTTTGGTATAAATATTAAATTTGAATATTCGATGTTGTTGAGAAATGACATGCAAACATGCAGGATATTATGCATGAAAAACGAAATAACATATTTTGTGTAAATATCGATTTGGAATTCATTAATAATCCATGGTTACAAGTGTGCAGGATATTGAAAGGGAAATATTTAATTTTTGAAAAGAAACAAGTTAATGGTACAGCGAAAATCATGAAATTTCAGATAAATAGCGATATGGTATAAAGTTCGGCAGGATCGAATAATGACATTTAGTCGCAGAGAATTGGAGTTGGACCTGACTTTAAACTATACTTACTAAAGGATAATATAAAAACGTGTTGTTGAAACCTCAATTAAAACAGTAGACGTGGTAGTAATATATGGAATATGCCATGAATGTGGACCTTTACCCCCAATTATACCCGGTGGCGCACTGGATATATTGTTATAAATCGTTAGATATTTGGTATTGAAATTGGGATCTATCAGTCCACGTTTTGGATCATAAAATCTATTTTGAACTAGAGTTGATAAATATATTAAATATATCTATGTAATATATTATAATGGATACTGCTTAATCGAATTTTGTATTCTATTGTCATCTTACTAGTTTTACAACGTTTCCAGATTTGGATCCGGTGTCAGAAAGAGGCAAATTTTTTTAACAACAAATAGGTTCCTCTTTCGGGCCCGAAATGGGTTTGGTAAACCATGATCTCACTTTGAGTTATGTTAGATATTTCATCTGTTACTCCATTCAAGTGTTATCGCGTGCACTCGGGTTCTTACTACCAAAAACGATAAATATTGGCTCATGTTTCGGGTTACCTCCCATATAATGATATTTTGAAGCTTTCGGGCATGTTTTTCAACATAATCGGCTTTAATTTGGTATTTTGGGTTCTCATTGGATGACACATCATCCTTCTTAGAATTATCCCCATTGCCCCACTTTTTAGACTATTTTGGATTCACATTGAGTTGGAAATCTGCCTACCAAAAATAATCGATATTGTCCCAAGTTTTCAGGTAGCCTCCATATAATGTTACCTTTCATTATTAGACATTTTTGAGGATTTTGACCCTTTTGCAAAACGAATTGCCTCTATTTTTCGGGTTCTCATGTGGTCTCAAATCTTTCTACCAACAATTATCAATATAAGTTTCTGTTTTGGTTAGATTCCATACAACGGTACCGATCCATTGTCAGTTTTTGATTTTTCATAGCCTATACTTTAGAAAAATTCGGTTAATTTTCTCATCGAAGTGGCTATAATTTGGCATTTTCCGGAAAAAAATCTGTATATGTATTATCTATATTGGACCAATTTTTGATATAGCCTCCACATCAAGGTCAAATTATCGTATTTTTTATGTTTTAGCAATCTTTTCCCGCAACATTTTCGAAATTTGTTACTGTGTTGATATAGCCTCCATGTAAAGGTCCCGGGTTTTTGGAGATTATAGCTGAATTTGTAGTTTAGTAAATAGGCTGTACTATGTTATCAGGGTATTATAGCTTTTTGTGGCCCCAAGAGTTCGTAACGCTGAGAGATGCTGGTCTTAGACCCACCTTTTAGTATACCGTCGATTTAGACATGTGTGTCCGTCTGTCCGTTATAATTAGTAAACACTATAAAGGACACAGTTATGGCCAAAAACCCCTATTATTTTTTGTAATGATCGGTTAAAAATTTGAGGATGAAATGGATAAAATATTAATTTTTGTTTGCTTTTCTGGTCGCTCAATAGGTCACAATTATGACCGGGTCATCACAAAATTTAAATCAGAGAAAATAATCTGACCTAGGAATAAGCATGAATATTTTGGTGAAGATCGGTCAACATTTTGTTCGAATTTCTAGTTGCTCTAGAGGCCATTATTATATGCAGAACATCACATATTTTACACGGTGAAGGGGATCTGACCAAATACTCAGAACTGCTGTTTAGAAGATGATCGGTAAATATTCCGAGGGTCAAATCAATCACAACCTGAAGTGACCAAATTATCATTTTATGGCATAAATATTCAGCTCGCGAAAACAAGATTTGGAAAATATGCCATAATGTGGAGCAGTTGACCAATAATAGGGTGCAAATATTGCGAAATACTGCCAAGGCTCAGAATATAGAACCGAGGAAAGTTATATGTTCGTGGTAGTTGTGTAGCGTATCATATGGTCGGCCCGTCCACTATATTGCTCCGCTCACTGGTTTTGGGCTCAATCTGTTACGCTGTGGAGAATTTGGTGCATTATTGTGAAATCGATTTGGACTATATATGAGTTTTATGTCCAAATCTGAACCTATTTTTGTGCACTTACCTGTCCGGTATGAGAGTGTCGCTACTATAGTTGTCTAACTCAAAAATGATACAAATACTACTGAAATTGGCTCATTAAAACCATTTCGCAGCATTCTGTCTGAATAATGTAGCAGTCAATGTCGGCGATAAAAGAAAAACCAGTAAGGAAAGAAGTAAAGTCGGACTGGGCCGACTATATGATACCCTTCACCACTTTGGGTACATATGTATCCGAAAAGACGTCGCCTTTTTGAAGGAATTTTGACATGAAATTGAACGAACTTAAATATGTGATTTTTATATCTTTCTGGAACCTATGCTAAAATTCATTTCATTTGAGCAAGTTTAGAGTCGTTTGCGCACAGTGGGACAGATTTGTGTAAATCGATTTAAAGCAAACATGACACACGCTATTCGGTATGCTGCACTGTTTAAAATTTAATCTCAATAAATAAGTCGAAATTATAAATGGAAACTACGAGATATCTATATTTGAACCGATTTGAAGCAAACTTGCCAGAGATTAATTTATACTAATTTGAATACGTCGTGTCAATCGGCCTAGCTGTGGATCTTTAGTGCACAATTTACTTAAAATCGGACGAAAATATATATAGGAGGTGTACACATCATTCCAGACTTAATTCAGTACGCTATGCCAAAATTCGTACAAATCGAATGATTTTCAGAGACTTTGGTGGACCATTTACCTAAAATCGGGCAAAACTATATATGGGAGCTATATCTAAATCTGAACCGATTTGCACGAAACTTGGCACACATCATTCTAGACCTAATTCAGTAGGCTGTACCAAATTTCGTGCAAATCGAAAGATATTTATGGACTTTGGTACCTCATTTACCTTAAATCGGACGAAAATATATATGGGAGCTATATCTTAATCTGGACCGATTTTTCCCAATTTCAATAGGGTTCGTCCTTGGGGCAAACAAATGAGCTATGCCAAATTTCATCCAATTCGGATCATAAACGCGACCTGTACTTTGTTTACAATTTACCATGGACAGACGGACAGACATGCGTAAATCGACTCAGAAAGTGATTCTATGCATATTCTCAAAAGGAACCATGGGTCTATCTCGATTATTTTTGCCTGTTACAAACATATGCACAAAGACATAATATCATGTACCACAGTGTGGAGAAGGGTATAATGACAACCTGTTTCTGTACAATTCAAAACCACTGAATTTGAGTGTGCTAATATTACCAAACGTCCAACTTTACCCAATTATTTTCACAGTATTGTTAAAATTTAGATTTTGAGTTTCCCATTTTCCCAAATCACACTACGATCACCTCTATTCACGACCAACTTCTTCAGTGCATATCTGCGATATTACATTTCAATTTTTTAATAAACATCCACAAAATTGAATCTAAACGATTAATTCCATTTACTTTTTTTGAAAAATTATATTTATTTCCAAAATTTTTGACAAAATTAAATTCTAATTCTATAATATTAAATTGTGAAATATTTAAAAATTTAAATATACATATTTTCCACCATTATTTAAAATAACCATTCACATTAATTTTATTTCAATGACGTTTATAGTTTTTTGTTTTTCTAGTTTTTAATAAAGTTTCATAGTTTTTTACCATCATCGACTCAATCGAATCAATAGCAATGAAACCATCCCATATGAATGCCGTACGTTCTCCTTTCAAACTCCCTTTCTAGCGATTATTAACAATAAACTTTATAACCGCAAATACTAAAACCACTTTGTTTACAGCTCTTCTAAGGCTATAGAATAGACTACAGGAAAAATAGAAACGACAAGGAAAAACAAGTACAACAAAACCGGCTACAATATTGTCTTACCACACGTTTACAGACGTCTGTCTGCCAGTCAGCCAGAGACGAAGAAGAGAATCACCTTCTGACTAAATAGATAAACAGTTTTTATGGCCAATAGAAGCAAATAGTTCAAATGTACAGGGACTAGCAACGGCCAAAAGGAATGGCTAGCGAAAAAAGCTAAAACAAAATAACAGCAACAACAACAGCATAAAACGTTGAAAACCTCAAATGAATTTAAAAACTTTAACCGCCAATGGGTTTTACTATTCTCGTATGTACTGAATACTGAGAGCAGACTGGAGCAAAATACTTGAAAATACCACAACAAAATACTTATGACACCACTCATCATCATGATGTTGATGATGCTGCTGTTGCTGCCCCTGTTTGCTAGCGTGATGATGAAGATGATGATGCAACCAGCTATCCAGTCAGTTTATGATGATATGATGTCTGCTGAAGGAAATGACAGGTTGTTCAGGTGTAAAATATGTTGGAGGCCTTTTATATATGGCGGTATAATGGGGAATATTAAAAAAAAAAACTCGTGAGGTTTCAAAGGGTAATATAACTCTGATCCTCTCTCAACATAGCTCCAACATAATACTATCAACGAAATTTGTTTTTCTTTAAATGGTTCCTTTTAAAATAAAAATTACTGGACCAAAGAACTTGTAATCGTTCCCAATACCACGATCGAAAATCAAGATACTTAGTTAATGAAGCTGATATATTTCGCAAAATAATATCTAAACGAAGTTATGGAACGTGAACGAACTTCGGCTTTTCATGAATGCAGTAATTTAGATAATGGAGAAGGTTTATACTTTAAGCAATTTACAGCTTTCAATGTCTTTAGATGGTTTAAATGGCTTACGATGTTGTAAAATTCTTGTGGCTATTTGTCATACCAAATCTTTAAAAATAGAAACTGGCATGACCTTCACTCTCAAAACCGGATCTATATTCCTATGACTATGACTCAGAAAATACTGGAGAATAAAAACTTACTAACCATTCCCGACGCACTGGCACTACTCTCAGGTTGAGCCACAATAATAGTTGTAGGATATTTCCCACAAAGACGGAGTGAGATTAAAAGTTCAATGAGGCTTAAAGAAATAGAGACAATGGGGATCATACTCTTTGACTTGCTAAGCTCTTCTGTACGAGTATATACATATCAGAATCACTCCGTGGGACTTCGAAAAGTCTCAAATGTTTTTTTTTTCGGTTCCAGGCGATCAGATCGTGGATACTTTGCAAAAAGAAGAATATATAACCACATATTTTTGTACTCTACCCCTTCAGGGTGCCAAGCGATTGTTGTAAACCATATTGTACATCAGATACAAATTTCAGCAAATTTTTAATGGGTCGACATTGACAACGCATGGTAGGGTGTAACATTTGTATAAAACCCCCCAAAACAATGGAATTTTGAGGGCAAATTTATATGAGGCCATCGCCAACATACACAGGATTTTATTTCGGTGGGTGGGGAGGTGGCTGCTGGTTCAATATAAACATTTACAGAAAAAAAATTTGCATGCGTACGTGTCGGCGGGACCAGTTAAATAATTTAATATAAAATAAAAGGGTATTATATGGGGACTAACCCAAAAGGCAAATATAAATAATTTTTTGGAGGGAGATTCGTTAAATACGACCACAAAATACCAAATTACACAGAATTCGGTTGAAATATACGCTAAAAAAATTGTGGGTACCGTTATATGGGGCTACCAGAAAATGTGGACCAATATTTATAATTTTTAGTAGATTTGGGGGGAAAGCGCACCCAAGTACCCCAAAATATCGAAAATTTGGCCTACTCTTATATGAGAGTATTATATCTTTGTGCATATGTTTGTAACAGGCAAAAGGAAACGAGATAGACACACGGTTCCTTTTGAGAATATGCACTTTTTAAGCCGATTTTTGCATGTCCCTCTGTCTGTCCATGTTTTTTGATTCGAATTGATTTTTTTGATTCGAATTGGATTAAAATTGGCACAGCTCATTTATTTGGGGAAATAGTTTCAGATGTAGATATAGTTTCCATATATATTTTCGTCCTATTTTATGTAAATGGTGCACAAAAGTCCCTATATATCCTACGATTTGCTTGAAATTTGTGCATAGGCTATTATGCCTAGAAAGACGTGTGTTAAATTTCGTGAAAATCGGTTCAGATTTAGATATAGCTCCCATATATGTTTTCGTCCGATTTAATGTAAATTGTGCACCAAAGTCTCTATTAATACATCGATTTGCACGAAATTTGGCATAGCGAACTGAATTGAGTCTAGAATGATGGGTGGTGTGTTTCGAGAAAATAGGTCCAGATTTCGATATATGTAGCTCCCATATATATATTTTCGTCCGATTTTATGTAAATGGTGCACCAAAGTCCCTATATATCCTTCGATTTGCTTGAAATTTTGAATATGGTACTGCAAAATGTCTAGGTAGATCTATGTTAAATTTCATGAATATCGGTTCAGATTTAGATATAGCCGATTTTAGGTAAATAGTGCACCAAAGGGGCGATTTGCATGACATTTGGTATAGGATACTGAATTGAGTCTAGAATGATGAGTGAAATGTTTCGGAAAAATTGGTTCAGATTTCGATATAACTCCCAAATGTACATATATACTCACCCGATTTTGCATTAATGGTGCTGCGAATTTCTAATATTTGTGCGATTAGCACGAAATTTTGTATAGCGTATCAAATTGAGACTAGAATGACGTTATTGCGTTTTGTTAAAATTGGTGCAGATGAAGCCATAGCTTCCATATGTATTTCGAAAGGGTGTCTGATTGAAATTGATTGATAATTGTCTACGTATGCTAACCTCCAAAATCCCGCAATATGAAATTACAGTTACTTTGGGGTAATGGGGTGCTGCCGGCATCCCAACATTTTCTGATAAGGATATTTTTTACTCAATTTGAAATATCAAATTAAAGCTAATTCGATTTTAAAACGTGTTTATGAGGGCTACGCTTAAAAGTGGACCAATGTTGATAATTTTTAGTAATAAGACTTTCTACACAGGGAGAATCCGAAGTACAAAACCGCATATTAGATTGAAAAATGTGCCCAAAACCTTAAAAAAAATCAAATATTGGGTATTTCCAATACCAAATGTCCTAGGAGTAGTGCAATATATGGGCAAAATTCCAAAGCTCTGTTTTCAATATTGCGACCGCAATCGAATGGACATGGCTAAAAAAAAATGGGGTCTCTGATGAATATTTCATTATTACATATTAATAATTTTGTTCATTTAATTTTTTAGCACTTTTTTCTGGCACTTTTTTAAAATTTCTAGCACTTTCTAACAATTTTTTCAACAAAATCTAGCATTTTTTCTCAACAGAGTTTTGGCAACACTGATTACAACAGACATACGGACGGACATCTTAGAATTTTACGCTGATTTAGAATATATTATGTTGGGGAAAATAATGTATTTTTATATGGATATTTTTTATTTAACATGCTCCGCAATGTCCGATTTGGGCTAAATATGCACCGTTGCGCTGTATGATTTGTTGCCATTTTAAAGGTAACTTCATAATGCCTCCTTCGTAAAGCTCTCCTGCTCTCTATTTGCAAAAAACTCTAGTAGTCGATTTTCACAATCCTACCTAGATACCAATTGTTTCATTTGCAACGCCAAGTCCGGACTGTACGGCGGATGCATTGAAACTTCCCGCAGAATGGAACACTCCACCTCCCCTGAAGGAACACGACACATCTCCTGTTGGCCAATTCTGGCGTTTCTGGTCAATTGCCATGTTCAAACGGTCCAGTTGTTGACAGTAGAGATCAGAATTTAACGTTTGGTCATATGGAAGCAGCACATAACAAATAATCCCCTTCCAGTCCCACCAAATGCATAGCTGAACCTTTCTGGCCGTTAGTCCTGATTTGACAATCGTTTGAGGTGCTTCACGGCTTTTTGACCACGATCGTTTTCGGACAGGGTTATCGTATGTGATCCATTTCTCACCTCCAGTCACCATCCGCTTAAGAAATGGGTCTATCTCATTCCGTTTGGCCAAGGCTTCACCGATAGAAATTCGATCCATCCTATTTTTTTCTGTTAATTGGCGTGGCACGCAAACATCGAGCTTATTTTTGAATCCAGCTGTGTGTAAGTGGTTTAAGATTGTTTTATTGTCAATTTTTTGCTCCTGGGCGATGTTACGAATGCTAACATGTCGGTAAACTTCGATCATTTCTCCGATTTTATCGACATTTACGAAGACCGGTATAATGGATTTCTTTTTCCCCAATATAATATATCTCATAGTGGTTTACTGTCCCCAAAAACGTTTGCTTCCATGTCAATTCTACCATATAAAATTGTAATTATATTTGTTTTGCTTCACAGGTATCCAGGATGAATACAATGTACCAAAGGTATCCCAGTGGTGGCTTTATTATTCCAGAGGTTCTATTATGTGTTAGAAAGTTTTGAGGAGTCTTGCAGGCATTCTACGGGTGTCATGACTTAACAGTTTGATATGATTCCATATGAGCCGAAATATAAGTCTCTATCTTTATAAATATATATTTTTGATATTCGCTCCTGCTTTTCTCCAATAGTCGGACGTGGCCGACCATATGATACCCTACACAACTTCCACGGAACTATAACTTTCTGTGGTTCTATATTATGAGCTTGGGCAATATTTCGCGATATTTGCACCCTCTTGACCGACTAGAGCTCAACAAATTTTATAAATATTCAGTACAGCCCTTCTAATCAATTGTTCAGATTCCCTTCACTGTGGGTTGTGTTGTGATGTTCGGCTTTCAATTTTGGTCTATAGATCGACTCGAAAAAAAAAAACAAAAAATAAGTTTTCGGTCCATTTCATCCCAAAATAATTATCTGATCATCACCGAAAATTATAGGCCTTGTCGTTCACCATAACTTGAACCTCATGGAAAATTCAAAGCGATCAGCGCTATATTTCCGCCCTCTAGTTTGGTAATGGGTTACTAAATAATATATGAATACGTAAGCACTTGTAAATATTTATGTGTAAGTCCCGCATCCGAGTACATACGACAATATAATTGGTATCAATTTAAAGGTCAACCACTCCTCTTGAGCATACTATCAACTACTCGGGTCTAGGACCTTCAGGTGCAAATATATATCCCATAGAATACAAATTTTGTAATTTGTCACACAAAAGTCAGGGTCCAGTTGACCCTGACTTATTGACCGATGTTTATCAAAACAGACATACATATCCTTTGGCCCGATCCCCGGTGATCGGGCGATTATTGCGGCCTCTGGAGCGACCAGAAAACCGAAAACAAACAAAACAGTATTTGGTCCATTTCATACCCTAAATATTAACCAATCTTTTCCAAAATAGGGGTCTTCATTGGCCAGAACCCATCCTACATGCAAAATTTCGGGAAGATTGGTCCACAACTATGGCCTGTGTTTACAAATTATAATGGACAGACGGACGGACGGACGGAAACACATGTCTAGATCAACTCAGCTAGTCGAGATATGACGATCGTTATACTTAAAGGTGGGTCTAGGACCAATATTTCGCGGCGTTACAAACTTTTGGGGCTGCACAAAGCTATAATACCCTGACAACATAGTTGTGTAGGGTATAAAAAGGCCCTCTCTATAACCATCTACATACTCCATCAAGTCATATCAGCATGAACAGGATCAATATAATTTCAATGACGTTGAAAATGTTTCTGGCTGCTGTTGCAGCTATTAAAAGAAATATAGAAAAAACAAAACTGCTGATGATGACGATACTTTGGGTGACTATGTTTTGTTGTTCCTTACACCCAGCTACTTATTTTCCAATATCTTGTTGTTGTTTATGAATATCATGGCGAGAATACACAAGCCCAGAACATAAGTGTAATCTTTTTATTAGTTACTGCTTTCTGGGCGATGTAATAATGGTAGCATGCATCATTGTTGTTGCCATTCAGCTCGAGCAGTAATGATACGTGTGATGTGATGCAATGCCCTATCTTCTTAGACTGTAACTAAGAATGCTTCAAAAAAACAACACAAAAACAAAAGCATTTCATATAAACTAAGAACACCCAAAAAACTATCAATATGGCATTGGCCGCATGCCTGGCTTGGCAGACTGACTGACTGACTCAGTGAGTGAATGACTGACTAACTTGCTAGCTTGATTCGATGGTGTAAAATGTAATCCATCAATACCGCCAATGTGAATCACCCAGTCAATCGCTTCCAAAGGGATGTGCAGCAAGAGCTGTGCAAGGTGCAGGGGATAAGGCATCAAAATGTAACTGCTTTCCAAGTGTGTAAGGAAAGTAAAGGAAACGTTGAACATGGATGACTGAACAAGATAACCCCTTTGGTGTCTGGGTAACATCTACTGTTGGTGCTGCTGCTGTGGCTGTTGTCGGTTCGGTTCTGAGGTATATATTGTGCAACAAAAGAAAAGTTTCAGATGCCATAGTTTAGATATAATTGGAATGCTGAAATGTGCTCATCATTTTCGATCACAAAAAAGCAACAATATGATATCGTTGTAACGCAATACCAAAATATCGATTTTTTAGGGCTTATGAGTGTGTTGGAGCGATGTAAGACGTAATATTTTTGTTTTTATACATAGATAGTCTCTTTAAGGAGTAATTGGGTTGGAAAGAAGGTTTGCTATGGGGTTTGGGTTGTTTTGCGGCTGCATTGTTTCAATAACAAAAACAATGTTTTTGACGAAGTATTTTAATGTGGTCGTCGGTCGGTGGTTCTTTTGAAATTAATAATGTTTACACGTGGGGTGCATAAACAAGTTTTACTACCGATCCTTTGTCATCAGACAGTTCAAGTTCGTTGACAGGCTTTTAGACATAGATAACGGTAACCCCGAAATGCATTTATTGATAATATTTGCGATTCTCATCGGGTCTCTACCACGACCGTATTGTCTCGAAAGAAGACTTTGAGCAGAGGATGCCACCTCAACAAATACAAGTACGTGAAGCTCACTTTTGTTATGTGAACGGCATTATATCCCGAAATGCCTGCTCTGGACATTTTTTGTCCGTGGTGAAATAGGGAAAAACATCCGCACACTAGTTCGGTGATGTCGGCAGATCTGCATCCACCAATTATCCCACTCCGGAATATGCTATGGATGTGGGGAATAAGTGCATTTTTGAGGTTGTTCTGGGTTAAACACAGTTCGCCAGGTATCATCATAGTGGCACCCGGTCCGATAAATGAAGTAACATCGTTAATAGGTCACACGACTTTCCTGACATATGAGAAATCACCGCTTCAGAGAGCAGCCCAACCCCTCATATCCTAGGGTAGATGAGAGCAATTTCTGATGAATCGTCACAACTACTGCTATATACTTGTTGTACAAATAGCAGAAGTGAGACCTTGCAGACCCTAGGGTGAGAATTTTCTCTTGAAGTAAATAGACTAGTATTCGAGCCCAAAAGATAAAAGTGGGCCTAAAGCCAGATATTACAACAGTGGCAGCAAGCCATATAAATGGCGTAACCTGACAATCGTCTCCGTTAATATGCCATTCGACTTCATAATATATAAACGCCTTAGTTTCCTGAACTTTAGCGCAAGGTTTTAAAGAGTTATCCAATCACCGCTCCAGAGAGCAGCCTAACCCCTCATAACCTAGGCAATTTCTGGAAAGCCGATTGATAAGTTTTCAGTGTGTTTTTCAATCATCGCTTTAGAGAGTTACCCATTCCCTCTGATCCTCGGGTAACTGAGGGGAATTTCTGGAAAATTGTCACTACTAATGACGCGTATCAGTCTTGCAGCAAATGAGCGATATGTGAGAGGTTAAACGTCTACATAGCTGATCTTGAGAATTTCTGTCAACTGAGGAATATGAAAAAATCTGCCATGAAATCTACAGCTACACTGTTCAGAACATGGACGGCTGAAATCAATCTCCCGCTGATCATAATGGTCGGCGGAGAGCAGATTACGACCACCAACTACCCCAAAATATTGGATATAAAGTTCAGCAGCCTTTTCAAGTTGCCCGCACAAGCCACTCCTATTTGCGAGATCTGAAAAGTATAAACAAGCTGCTCAAGGTTTTGGTTGGCAGCTCTCGGAATGCAGACAGGGATACAATGTAGACCTCTTATAAAGGTCGAGTATCTCCCCATGACACTGGTGTACCATCTTCATGAGGAGATCAATGACGTACTTGCTTGTGTGTGCCCCTTACATATTCTTATGGACAGCCTTCCCGCACCCTGGCGCATCAGGAGAGATCTTTATGACAGAACTAGAAAGGAACAAGCGTAGACCTCTAAATCGACAGATTTATCAGGCAGGCCTGAATAGTATTTATACAAATGCAGTCGCCCAGCCAGTAGAACAAAGTCGTATGAATGCTATACTCGAAGACCATCAATCACCCATAAAAATAGAGGACAAGTAGTTGCCTAGACAGACATGAGTAGTCTTACCACAGCTAAGATCTGGATGGTACGATCTCCTCAATTCTTACTGGGAACGAATTGACGGTACGACACCTAACATATGACCAGCATAGAACCATATGACTCGTTGCACCTATTCAACTGCCCAGCTTAGCCTACTCACCTATTTCTGAATTCTCTATGGACGTTGCACATACAGGTTTCCCATTTGGATTTCGTTCCATTTCATATAGCCCTTATATAACGGTTCCTCACAATATTCAGTATTTTGAAATATTGGTCCCGTTTTCAACCAATATACATAGGTCCATATTTTCAAATAGCGCCCATATAAGGATAGATCACCATAGAGAAAATTTCGATGTTTTAGCCTCATTTTCCAATTGTAGTGGGTGTAATTTGACATTGCGGCATTGCCAATGGTAAAACACATTTACAATTGACTATATCGGTCCAAGGTTTCATATATGAGAAAAAGGTTCCATCCCATTTTCGGTATTATTGAGATTTTAGCGGAATTCTCAGTGGCTATAATTTGGCATATAGGATTCCTGGTGAAGAATTTTTTTTCCACAAATTATTCAATATTGGTTTATGTTTTAAAATAGGTTTATGTTTCGCCATGTTCCTACACAAGTTTTCTAACCTGAGTGTCAGTAATTAAGAACATTATTTGTTTGTCCCCATAAAATCCCAACCGATTTGGTTTTGTTTAGGTTTTCTTTGAACTTTCATAGCATACCCTCGTCAACATATTCGTGTGTATATATTCCCACAATAAATTTCCCCTCGATCAGAATGATGATGATGTAGTATTGCTTAGATGTATTGGTTGTTATATTAACTGAAGGAAATCTGGAAGTGCTAAAGTTTTGTAATGTTATAAGCCACTGTTACTTAACCGATTGATTGTATTTTTTCCTCCTCCGCCCTGTCTACTTTCAATCACCAACTTCTACCATTCCCTTTACATAATATTGTACTTTACGGAAGAGGGGAAATATTTTGCACAAAAATCGTATTTCTTTGCGGAAAACCACAAAAAAAAACTTAAAACGTATTGCCTTCGATTCACACCGGAGTCAAAGTAATTTCATCATTATCTTCAACACCGTCATAGTAGTTGTAGTCATGATTTCATGGCTGTGGCCCCAAAGAAACAGACTGCCTTTAGTCGTTACGATTTTGCTTCGTCTTCTTCTTTCGTATTTCTCTTAACCATTCGCTTAATAGCACCGATATTTGTGGTTAGAACAGATATTCTGTTAACAATCAACCCGTACAAATGGCCGAAGTTCACACACAAAATACATGGAAATGCAACACAACTGCTCCGCTCCCTATCTCTGGGGCGTAGTATTATTATTGTTGCTGTTGTTGTTCTTCTCGTTATTATTATTGACCAGAGAATCAAGGTGAACTAAATGAATCTCACGTACATGGACGTGACATTGATTTGATGGTGCGCTAATTATTTTTCTGTTGTGAATTATATTTTCTTTACATCGTCCTCGTCGTCGTTTCTTTTAGGGTTTTTGCTAAACTTTTTTTCGCGTTCGTTATTTTGGAGGTTTGTAGTTTTTTTGACTGCAATTGGGGTTTTTTAAGGAATCGCATTAAAGGTATTGAAAATACGGAAGTGGAAAAGGGGAAATGAAAAATGTATTGAAATGTTTTAATATTGCAACAATAATACTTCAATTAAAGGATCAATTTATATTTTTTGTTTTATTTAAAATTGAAATTATTAAAGAATTCTAGAAACTTTAAACTCTGAACCAATGAGCGGAACATAATCTAATCTACATATTTTATGTTTGGTCCAAATGTTTTTGATCTTTATACACATTTGATTTATTTGATTTATATACACGCTTTGATACCGCAAAAATGTGCCTCATCAAAATATTGGTTTTAGATCCCATTTTTCTTTGGACCAAAACCATTTCAGACGACTTGGAGTGGATTTACAAATGTCCGTCCGTCTGTCTGACCGGCTGGTTCGCACTACAACTCTCGAAGGGAGTAACCGATTTCATCCAAACTTTTCACATCGTAATATTTATTCCAAACTTAAATCAAGTTCGAAAATGGGGAATATCGGTTTATTTTGATAAAAATTAATTTTGTAATATCATGAGAACGGACTATCCGATTTGAACCAAACCGTTCACAACTTAATTTTTTACCAAGCCTGTATATTGTTGGAAGGTGGGACTTATCGGCACATCCCATCTATTACATCCTCAACAATATTAAGGGAATAAAATATTCGATTTGATTTTTACCAAACCTACATCATGTCCGAAGATGGGAAAATTCAAACTTATATTTCTATAGAACAAACTCTTCTGGTACCTGTCCACGATCCTGAACATCATTTATGTGTGGCTATTAGTATTAGTATCATCGGTTGCTGTGGTAGCAAAAAAATACATAATATTATACGTTATGGATTGTGGTTTTGAGGTTTTGGCTCCTCTATCTCCAAATTAAAAATGTAGGAACTTGAGTGGATTGTGTCTATAGGGAATTTTCTGTAAGGTGATTTGGCTTCGCTGGGCAGTTGAAAAAGAGTAATGTGTCGTTTGGTCCCAGTTCATACACAGGCAAGAGTTAATAATTGAGCCGTCAATTCTTGCCCAATAGGATTTGAGGCGGTTGCACCATCCTATTCTTAGTTGAGTTAAGACTACTCGGTTTGTCGCGATTGCTGCTTTTCCTCTGATGCGATGGATGGCTGTGGTCTCCGATTATGGTATTCACACAACATTGCTCTACTGCTGTCCCATAGCTTACCACTGACCGGTCTATTGTTTTGTAAGAGGCCAACAAGGAATCTTTGTGAGCCCCCCAATTGCTGTCGGCTAGCGACTTGAGGACCTTGTTCCTACTTCTCAGTTCATCGCATAAAGCAGTGGCTTTCACAGACAACTAGATAATGCTATCGAAAATTACACCCAGTATCTTGGGGTTCATTTCAGCCATCGATGTGGTAAACAACGTGACTGTTGATTTTGTGGCGGATATTTTCATATTCCTCAGCTAGTTCAGCTATGTAGAAGTTCAACCTCTCACCAATGTCATTAATAATGGGTTCCGACACCATGATCTTACAATCATGCGCATATATGACGGTATCAATGCCATCCGATGGTTGTGGAATTTCAGAAAGGTAGAGGTTGAACAATTCCAGAGATAAGACTCCCAGTTTCACTCTACAAAATTGGGACTTCCAACGTTTCAAACATTGCCGGAGATTTATCTTCTTTATGTCCTCGAACAACTTGGCATTTTTAACGGTATTGAAGGCCTTCGATAGGTCAAGTGCCACCATAACTTATCATAACATAATTTTTCTCCTATGAGCCCCCATTAATTTTCGATATTTTGATTGTCATGGCGGAGAATATAAAAAGTCCGACCGGGCTGACCACAATATCCTTTTTTACTTGTTTCTTTTGTGCTCTCATACTAGCCTATTGACTTGAAGCGTATGTTCTTGCACCCTTGGGTCTTCAGGTGTCGTACGACAAAGCTCATCACGTTCATTGGTCAGTACCGTTGCCTCTGCTGGGAAGTTCGGTCTTACTTCGGGTAGTCGACCAGCAGGTATGAAGCGAGCGGCAGCTGAAGTGATGGTTTTACGGAAATTTATCTCAGCTACCCGACGATATGAGGGAATGGCTCTTTCACGCGATTATTGGTAAGCTCTCTGAAACCAGCCCTAACAGCATTCGCATGGTTCAGGAAAGTACGTCGTTCAGAGGTAATTAAGTCGTATGGTATATTGACGGTGACGACGAATATGTACCAATACATGACGGTCGGAAACATACCTGGATGTTATGGGAGTCCATAGGTTTCGAATAGTGGGAAATAAAATATATAAGTTTGGGTAGCAGTCGGGGAAGAAGTGGGGAGCGTCTAGGGAGCGGGCCTCGGAGATATTTGGACTGATGAGGCATATTTTGACGCTACTAAATTTACCATTGATCATGGGTTACTAGTCTCTTATCCGAAGGATAAATTCTTAACACTGTAATGCTACGTGACCTGGAGCCTATGAGTGTCTAATAGTTTCCAGTCAGGGTATCGACTGTACTGAAATGAAACCTGGGTACCCCAAAGAGTATTAGGTTTAGTTACCATGTCCTTACCATAGTAAGGAGGCTATGCCATGGTCGATAATATGTTCTCCACTTATTCGATAATATATTGATTTAGAAACATTAAAAATTTCTTGGGTTCCAAGGCCTTCTATCACAACATATAGCTAATATCGCACTTGAATCTTTAAGCTTGGTTTATTAACTAAATTGATTGATATTCGACACCATTCCCAAAAAGGTGGTTGATTTATTCTTTCTTTCACATAAATGTTTGGGAAATTCAGATTTACAAAAACCAAAACAGACCACCGCTGTCCTGTACTCAGTTTTTTTCTCGTTTATTAAATACTATTTACACTTCTGTTAATTGTTGTTGCAAAAAAACGTACAATATGATTAAATCCTAATAACAAATATCAACATTATGTCGACAACAAGACAAAAACCAAACACACATGCACATCGTTCAAACGGACATGCACACATATAAATAATCAGGATACATTATTTGAAGGAGTGTTGATTGTGAGTGTGTACGCGTGTCTCGGTCTCTGAGTATGTGTGTGCGTGTTTGTGTTGGTGCATCCATTAAATTTGTCACCCGCGGCTAAGCTAAATGTCAATTGGTTTTAAGCTATACAACGACAAAAAACAAGGAGAGTTAGTTGGGTTTTGCTCGCATAATGGCTGGACGGAAACGAAAGACAGTCGGACACGTCGCGCACACACAGTTATAAAAGCCTGACAACAATTTGACACGTTCGACACAACTAATGATGGGAATCAATGGTCATTCATACATTTACTCATTTTATTATAAATGATGCTAGTCTACCCCCCTCCCCACTATCCGCTCAACACCAGGGGTACAATGCACAAATCGAAAACAAAAGCCAATGCCATTTCCATTTGCCTTCGAATGTTTTTATTGAGCGAATATATTGCAGGCAAGCCAAAACCACCCAAACGAAGAAAAGACCACAGTACAATAAATGCCATACCGCTCATCAAACGCGCCAGGGGAGTACCATCAAATGATGATTTTTCCAATTTTTTGTTTTTCGTTGAATTGTATGCGTGTGTGTCCTTTAGAATTGTAACGTATTTGTGTTAGAAACAACAACAACACCGCGTCCGTTCATTCATTGCAATTCATTTTTGGGAGGTAGGCTTGGGTTGGTTGATCGTTCCTTCGTTCGTTGTTGGTGGTATTGGTGGTAGAGTTGGTAATGATGAAAATTATGGTGGTAATAGCTGTGGTGGTTGTATTGGTGGTATTGTCGCTCGTTTACTTGGCTTGTTCATCCAAAAAAAACCCATTTCAATTTAATTCCCATTGACAATAAAAATGCGAGCGTACACACACACGCACGTACTCACACTTATACACGCATACACTTAGCTAAAATGTAAACGTTGCCCACAGAACAATAGTTATTTGAGAACAATTGACCACATGCAGTGTTCAGTTTTGACTTTTTGGGCCTCTCGAACAATACAGACAAAAACATGCACATTTATAGTTTACAATTCCTAATTGCTTTTCAAGTTTCACACTTGGTTATTGTTGATGTCCTGCGAAAAGATTGGAGATGGGGAATTTAGATTTGTAAATTTTTGGGAAAGTTTCAAATTTTCAGATGTTGGTCAATACTTTTTAATTTGGTCGAATTTTTTAGCCTGATGTTAACAAATTTTTAAAGATGTAAAAAATGCTATAACTACAACCGAAGATATACACTTCTTTTCAAAATGCTCATAACGAGTAGGACGTTAAATACCAGCTACTACACAAAATACCAAGGTACAGTCCCTTGCGTTAGAATCTTTTTCTGCAAGCAGTTAATACCAAAATGATCTTCAAAATGGATCGGGGCTTATATGCAGTCTATGGCAAACTATAGAACCAAATTGACAATTTTTTCCCAGTATGTCTTTAATACCCTACCAATCGGATAAAAAAAATTTAAGTTATATATTTCAAATCGTGCCTTCGTGCCTATAAAAACATTAAAAAGGGCACTTCATTTGTAAAATATCACATATCATAACGCTCATAATGATAGGAGTGTAAAAGCGGGGTCTATATTCCCAATTTTCTCCCAACAGGTCCTTGAACCCTCTAACAACCCAAAACTTCAGGGTACTGTCAATTCCCCTTTAGTATTTTTCTGCGAGCAATAAATATATCTTGAGAACATGGACTGCCAAATTACAGACACTTCGTTTGCAAAATACACCAACAGCCTTCAAAGTTCTGTCAATTTTATCCCAGCAGGTTTTTGAGTCACTTCGTGTAGAAAATGCATTTAAAACCTTTAAAATTTCGAAAATGTTGAGGTATATATGGGAGCTATTTCAAATCTTA
Organism: Musca vetustissima; assembly: GCF_032173495.1. NCBI lineage: Eukaryota > Metazoa > Arthropoda > Insecta > Diptera > Muscidae > Musca > Musca vetustissima. Next base: position 54,089 of record NW_026886841.1, on the reverse strand, counting down.
GACTTAAATTCATTAAAATATCCACACTATGTCAAAAATTTGACCTGAAAATTGTCTTTCTACCCCTGAGAATACATCCACTTCATTTGCGACATATCGTTCGGACATTTAAAGTCATTAAAATGAAGTTCATTTTCAAAATATTAAGCAGCAATGAACATTTTTGCCACCAGATATCTGAGAATACGAGATACCAAATTACAACCCTTCCGATTTTTATGTTATGCCGACTGATTAGCAAAAATTAGTAGGTGCCTTTATATGGATCTCTGTAAAAATATGGACATATATTGATAATTTCCCATTTAGTAGGAAAACTGAGTATTGGGAGTTGTGTTGAAACACGGCCCTCCTGCGAGCCTTAAGTCTCCAATTGCAAATACTTAGATTGGTTAGATAGGGCTTGGGGTTTCATACTTAATAGAATAAGTGGGGACCTTTAAACTCGGTGTTATTGGCATTTTTCTACCAACAATTCTTCAATCATCTTCAAGTTCATTAGAGTCCTCAAAATATATGTGAATACCTAACATTTTATCGGCCCCGCAAAAATTGGCTGGTATGTCTTCTAACAAGAAATGGGGCTGGGGTGATTTAAATGACGAAAACGTGGCTGACTTTCATATAGGGGCTAATTGACCTATATATTGGCAAATATTAAGCAAAATGCTAAATTATGACCTATTCGTTTGAAATCGTTGGGTATACTGCAAATCGATTGAATTATTTATGTTTACTCCCGGAGAACCCGACATGCATAGGTACAGTGACTTCAAATAGAAAGTGCGAAAAGGGAACTAGGACTAATGGAGTCTATTGCAAAACGTGGGCTATATTGAAGATGTTCTATGGGTAGGTCATTCTCAACACCTGAATATGCCGACATGCAAAGGTATAAGGAAAGGTATTAGAAAATGGGAATAATACCTCAAAATACCAAAAAGGGAACTAAGCCTTATGAGGATTATTGAAAAACATGTTCTATGGGTAGGTCATCCTCAAAACCTGGAAGATGGCCGGAAAAAACGAAAAATGTGGGGATATGGTAACATTAAAGTTATTCCATACCCAGAACCAACATATCCTGTTTTCAATACTGAATATCCAACAACAATGTTCGGTATTAAAATTTTAACCGCAAATCGGGCGAAACTTGAGAACCCGGCATGCAAAGGCACTGTGAATGCCAATAAGATCCTCAATATACCAAAAAAGAAGCAAGGCCTTATGGGGACTATAGCAAAACTCGAACCTATATTGAAAATATTCTATCGGCACATCGTTCTGAAAACATGAAAAATGCGGTTAAAACCGAAAAAATGTGAAGATATGGTTAAATGGATGTTATTCCAATACCTGAACCAATATATTTAGTTTTCTACACTGAACATCATAAAACATTTTTCAGTATTAAAACCGAATCGAAAAATGGCAACACTGTCATACAATGCTATAAGAACCAAAAATTTTTTTTTCGTTCGGGTTAAATTCAATTTTTGTGATTCTACTCAAAATATATATGCCAAAGCACGTTTTGTATTAGAACAATATTTTCCCTCAGTTAGCAAACTGCATACACACTCGCCTGTATCTGTCTGTCCATACGCCACCCGTCCATCCTTACTTCCTTCCTACTGCCTAACACCCTTTTGTGGGTCAATGTGACATCGACTTAGAGTGAGAGAATCAAAAAACGTGCATTTTAATTACCCACACCCATTCATTGAACGTAGGAGGTCATTGCTTCCTCGAGGGTGGTTTATTGTAATTTCTTTCCTAAATAGATTCACACACACACATACGAGTACAAATCTCACAAAAATTTGTCACACTACCATCTGATTTTTTGATAAGATTGTTGGTGTTGCCATTGACAAATTAACCCAGATTTGATGTGCTTTGTATATTTCCCAGTGAATAAAAATAAATGCATTAAACAAATGTTGAGATTTTGGGTTTTTGTTGTATTTTGTTTGCGAAGTGCCAAAAGACAATTGGGATTGTATGGTTGAAATTTTGAAATTGTGTTGGCGGAACCAATAGATAGATTTAGGGATTCATTGGTCATGTGTTGACATATTTTGTGAAAGAAAGGAAATAAAACAAAAGGATGATGGTTTTTGTGAATCTAATAGAAAATGCAAATAAAATATGTTGGTGTGTGGTGACAGGCATGTGGGTGAATGAACTATGGAATGTTTTTTTCTATCTTATATAGACAGAGTTCTTTGTGGGATGGATACCACAAAAGGCATGTACTGTTTTTCGCCTCAATAAAAGGTTTTTTGTTAGGAACATAGTTCGAACATCGATCGAAGAATTCGCGGAAGCATGAAGCATCACAAAAAGTCATAGGATTGCCAGATTAATATTAGTTTATTAATTAGTATAAATAATAATACAAGTTCGGTTCATTAGGTTTGAAAAAAACCAATTACAGATCTTATGGGGACTATTCCCAGCATGGACCTTTATTGAAAAATTTCCGGTATTGTATTTTTATACCCTTCACCACACTGTGGTACAGGGTATTATGTCTTTGTACATATGTTTCTAACAGGCAAAAACTAATCGAGATAGACCCATGGTTCCTTTTGAGAATATGCATAGAATCACTTTCTGAGTCGATTTATGCATGTCCGTCTGTCCGCCCGCCCGTCAGTCCGTCCGTGTATTTTTGTGAGCAAAGTACAGGTCGTATTTATGATCCGAATGGGTTGAAATTTGGCACAGCCCATTTGTTTGGTCCAAGGACACACCCTATTGAAATTGGGAAAAATCGGTTCAGATTTAGATATAGCTCCCGTATATATTTTCGTCCGATTTAAGGTAAATGGTGCACCAAAGTCCCTATATATCTTTCGATTTGCACGAAATTTGGCACAGCGTAATGAATAAGGTCTAGAATGATGTGTGCAAAGTTTTGTGAAAATCGGTTCAGATTTAAATATAGCTCCCATACATATCTTCGTCCGATTTCAGGTAAATTGTGTACCAAAGTCCCTATATATATTTCGATTTGCACGAAATTTGCCATAGCGTACTGAATTAATTCTAGAATGATATGTGAAAAGTTTCGTTAAAATCGGTTCAGATTTAGACATACCTCCCATATATAGCTTCGCCCGATTTTAGGTAAATAGTCCACTAAAGTCCCTGGAAATTTTTTGATTCGCACGAAATTTGGCAAAGCGTAATGAATAAGATCTAGAAGGATGTTGGCCATGTTTCGTGAAAATCGGTTCAGATTTAGAATTTGCTCCCATATATATCTTCGTCCGATTTAAGGTTAATTGTGTACCAAAGTCCCTATATATTTTTCAATTACCACGAAATTTGGCACAACGTACTAAATTCAGTCTAGAATGATAAGTGCAAAGTTTCGTGAAAACCAGTTCAGATTTAGATATAGCTCCCATATATATTTGCATCCGATTTTATGTAATTGGTGCACCAAAGTCCCTATATATCTTTTGAGTTGCACGGATTTTTGTATAGGGTACTGAATTAAGTCTAGAATGATGTTGCTAAGCTTCGTGAAAAGATCCATAACTAGGACGATTGATACAACGTACTGATGTTATATAAATTAGTCTCTGGCAAATTTCCCTGAAATCGGTTCAGATATAGATATATAACAGAAACGCGTGGTCTGTTAGGATACATATGTAGAATATACCCAAAGTGGTGAAGGGTATCATATAGTCGGCCCAGTCCGACTTTACTTTCTTTCTTTACTGGTTAATTTTGTAATATAAATCCCCACACATTAACCTTTACAGCTTGTCAATTACACAATCGGACATTAAATATACGCACGCCCATTTAATTCATTCTTGAACTCGCGACCTTTTCACAGTTGTTTATTTCACGTTTTTGCAACTATCAACAGCTCTTTCATTTCACATTTTATGAATACTGACAATATTTATTAAACTTTCATGTTGCATTAGCCTTGTAGGCTTTTCTGCGTTCCTTTGTATGTACATGCATGCATGTGTTGTGCAGCTGAAATCGGAAGTTTGTGCAACACCTCTTGCACTCAAAAGGCCCAGAATGCAAACTAGACAGACAGCTACAATAATAACTTTTGCGAAAGGCAAATGCATACAAAATAACAATGGAAGATAATTGAGAATTTTTGAGAATAATATAATCATCGGATTAATATCATTATTTTCTTACTAAATGTTTATATTTATTTTTGTTTGTTGTTATTGCATTAAAAATGTTATCCTCTTATATATTGTATCCCATAAAAATCTTCCAATGTGCCTTAACTAAGATAAGTTGGTTAGTCCATACAACCAGCATTGTTGTTGTAACATCCTCGACTCGCAGGCATCATCAAATTGTTAATATAATAAATGTTGCAACTGTTGTTATATAGAGAGATCGGTCAGCCAGAAACAGAAGCACTTATAATTATACATGGTAGTGTCAGATTTTAAATGTATTATAATTTTTATTGAAACTAGGAAACGTACTGGGGTTGTAAATGCAATAAAAAAAATTCTATTCCACTACTACCTACCGTTCCGCTTGCTGACATAGCCTATACGAAAATTTAAAGTCATTCAAAGAGAGGCGTCCAAAGGATCTGGTAAATGGGCCGCTTGATAACCTGATACAAATTGTTAAAGTCCTTCGTCTAGGGATTACAAAAAGATCGAAATGGTATTTTTCTCCATTATAATACCATTATACAAATTACAAAAAAAAAAAAAAAAAAAACTACAACATTTGAAGAAGTTAAAAACGGAAGGTTTCATTAATAGAACATGGAATCCATATCTCCGAAATAATCAAATTTCAAATTGCATTATAGTCGAATAAGAAAATCTGTAATAAGAAGTTTATCGACCAACATTATGCATTGTTAATGTTAATATATCCAACAACAAATAATAGCAAGAACTACTAGTCTTCTTTCAAATGACCATAGTCCCAGTTGATTCCCCTATCATCATACACCATAAAGTGACGATGACTGCAACAGCTAGAAAAACAAACTGATTGTAAATTCAGTGTGTGGCAAATGCATTATGACATATGATTGCAATTGACAATGTAAAATACTATGGTAGTAGCTATTCACAGTGGTTCGAATATTTATTATAGACGGTGCTGAAGTATTCATATTATGTACAAATTTATTTTAAGTTAAGTTGTACAGTAAAATTAAATCTTTATATGCCTCTAATAATTAAAAACGGGCGAAACTTAGAACCACCTTAATATCTAAACATACAATCAAACTACTTAATAAGAATTTTAAGCTGTACCGTATACAGGCTCAAAATCAGCGTCAAATGTGTTGTACCATAGATGGTAGTACATCAACCGGACATCTTTATCATATTATAGGATTCCTCCTTCCTTTAAGTATGGAGTAGAATTGCTCTTTGCTGCTCCACTATCCCATTTTCCACAAGCTGACTCCTCTCCAGTAAGATAAGCGCATATTTCAGTCGACAGAATTGTAGATGTTCCTATTGGCCGGAAATCTATAAATTCCACTGATATACAGTGTTAATCTCATTCCTATATATATATATATATATATTTCTCTCCCACATTCTAATCCTTTACATTTGAGCTGTTGCAGTAAAGAAGTAGGTGATGACTGGTCGAATCACTTGCTTGTTTATTAGCAAATTTACCTCCGAAGAAAGTCGAAAGATTCTTTCGAATGCGAGTAAGAGCCATTGGTGCGCAAAGTTCATCTCTTGGCCTTTGATAAAATATAATCCACTTTTATGCAGCATGATTGCTGTCTGATACTCCCCGATACTAAATTCATTTGCTACTTTTAGGCTTGGAATGTATTTAACAGTTTGCCTTCAATCCGTCGAAAATATTTAGAAACGTTATATCTCTATCTGAATCATTTACAACAAAAATCAACACCATAAGGCGAGTGGATATTAAATTTGTCATACCGCTTGCAATCCCCGAATGTTTTGTCAGAGACCCCATAAGTCGTTGCAATGAGCCCGGACGAAATCAAATATCTATGAAATCGAGAAAAAAATTAAATGTGAAAAATATATGTAAATCTGAATCGGTGTACTGCAATATAACAGCTCCATACCATACATATAAACTATGGTATAGAACTTTTTCCAGAAAATCAAATGTTGACCGACTGTTGACTGGGCACCAACAACATTATTCTATAGCTACATACTTCTGATGTGATGAATAATGGGCGGTATATTTATATAGAAGATATGAAAAATGTAGACCTATATCGACCTATATTTGTTACCTTTCGTTATTTTCCTGACACCTAAAAGCTCTAAAAGGCCAAAACAGTGACCTGTATTGATAATTTTTGGAGGACACCATTGACCATTTTTCATGCACATTTTGAGGATCCAAATTTAAAAATGTATAGTAAAACGAAATATCAAATTAAAGAAAACCAGTAAGTAAAGTCGGACGGGCCGACCATACGATACCCTACACAACTACCATGGAACTCTAAGTGCTGCTAATGTTTATTCCGATCCTGACAATAATTCGTGATATTTGCACCCTATTGCTCGATTAGAGGCCAATTTTCCGAATATTATTAGTATTCAGTAAAGCTCTCCAAATTACTTGTTCAGATTCCCTTCACCATGGGTGTTGTTGTGACGTTCGGCTTATAATTGTGACCTGTATGTCGTCTCCATAAAAACACAAAAAATTAAGTTTTCTGTCCACTTCATTTCAAAATTATTATCAGATCATCACCGAAAATTATAGGCGTTGTCCCTCACAATAACTGGAACCTCATGAAAAATGTCAAAGCGTTCAGCGATATATTTCCGCCCTCTAGTGTGGTAATGTGTTACTAAATAATATATGAAAACGTATGCGCCTGAAAATATTTAAGTGTAACTCCCGCATTCGAGAACATACGACAATATAATTGGTATCAGTTTAAAGGGCAACCACTCATCTTTGATACACTATCAACTTCTCGGGTCTATGTCCTTCAGGTGTAAATGTATACGCTATAATATACAAATTTTGTCATTTTTCACACAAAAGTCAGGGTCCATTTGACCCGTTAAATATTGACCGACATTTATCAAAATTGGACCGCTTAAGCGGCCCACACTGTCTCAGCAACGACTAAACAAATGAGCGTAAGAAATCGTGTGAGTTGAGCTGACCGCTAGTGTGCTAGGGCGTGCATCCCTGAGTCGATATATGCATGTCCTTCTGTCCGTCGCCCATGTATTTTTTTGAGCAAAGTACAGTTCGCATTTATAATCCGATTTGGATGAAATTTAGTACAGCCCATTTGTTTGGCCCAAGGACGAACCCTAAAATCGTCCGATTTTAGGTAAATGGTCCACGAAACTTCCAATATTTTTCCGATTGAAAAAAAAATTTGCACAGCGTTCTGAACTAGGTCCGGATGTATGCGAAGTTTTGTGGAAATGGGTTCAGATTTAGATATAGCTGCCATATATAGTTTCGTCCGATTTTAGGTAAATTGTGCACCAAACTCGCAAAATTTTTCCGATTGAGACAAAATTTTGCACAGCGTACTAGATTAGGTCCAGATTGATGATTGCGAAGATTTGAGGAATTCGGTTCAGATTTAGATATAGCTCCCATATATAGTCTCGTCCGATTTTAGGCAAATTTTGCACCAAACTCCCAAGGATTGTCCGATTGATACAAAATTTTGCACAACGTATTGAGATAGGTCCTTAATAAATGTATACGACGTTTTGTGAAAATCAGTGCAGATTTAGATAGGGCTTCCATATATAATTTCTTCCGGTTTTTGGTAAATGGCACACCGAGCAGCCTACGCCTGTTCCTTATACACGAGATAAAATTGTGAACAGCGCTCTGTGCTGCAGCATACCAAACGGGATATGCCACGGTTGCTCTATTAAGTCAAGATTTACATATAGCTCCACATACATTATTTTGCTCGATTTCATACAAATGGTACACAAAAAAAATCCGATTGACATACAATGCATTAAGTTTTTTACTTGGTTCAAATATCTATGTAGATCACACATTTAGTTTCCCTCCATTCTATTTCAATGGTCCTCTAAAAATTATATGTCTGTTCTATCTACAGGATATTGTATATTATTATCTTTTGTATGTACCCAAAATGGTGGAGGTTTTATATTGTCGGCCCCATCCGACTTTTGAACTTTCCTTACTCTTTTTTTGTCGATTGAGTCGAAGTTTTGCAATGGCGCACCAATGAGCCTATGTTTGTTAGATTTATACGCAAGTTTGCACAGCGAATGCAATTGATTCACGAATGGTGTGTGTTAAGGTTTGTTAAAATCGGTTAAGAGTTGGACATAACTCCATAACTCTTCAGAATGTAACTTTTTTGACTAAATATATCCGCTATAAAATGTAATAGAAGGCAATGAAGGATAAGAGGGTTTGTAACCATTTTAATAATGTTTCCATCTTCAAAGAAGTTTTTACCACTGTCTTAGAACAATGCCCACCAAAACAAAAAATTGAGAACATTGCATAACACTTCATATGTAGGACTCACAATGTAGGATGATACATACAGTCATATCTTTGTTATTTGTCTGCTGCATAATATCGCGGATGCTGTAAACAACATCAAAACAACACATTGCAGCAGCGTCGTTGCAGCAATAACTGGTAAAACAAAAAAATGCAAAGTGCAGAAGTGGAAGTTTGCTACTTGACAATGACGCACCTCACTTTATATTGAACATTGTGCCTGTCGTTGTGTATCGCAAATTCAATGATGCTGCTACCATTATCGACGATTCGTCGTTGTTGTCGTCGTCACTGAAGACAATATTGCTTATATTGTTTTTGTTGCTGTTGCCACCTCTTATTGTTTTGCATTCATTGGTTGCAGGAGCATCGTTTGTTTGAACGAACAGATGAGCGAATTGTTTGTCTGTCAGTTAGCTAAGACTTTCTTGGCATCCTTTTACCAGCTGTGGATATCATTTGTTGTTGTCTATGTAAATTTTATTGTCGAACAGGATATGCAATTTGCTTAAAGCGGGATTTCGTTGTATGTTCTATTTTTCCATCTTTAATATTTGGTATACTGCTTCTGTTGTGAACTACTAATGATTAGTTTGACGGTTTATGTAGTTATAAATTATATTATTAGAATGTAGGCAAGGAAGTTATGTAAGTGGGCTAAATTTAAGTTTACACTTCCTTATTATACCCTATACAACTATGTTGTCAGGGTATTATAGCTTTGTGCAGCCCCAAAAGTTTGTAACGCCGCGAAATATTGGTCCTAGACCCACCTTTAAGTATACCGATCGTCATATCTCGACTAGCTGAGTCGATCTAGACATGTGTGTCCGTCCGTCCGTCTGTCCATTATAATTTGTAAACACGATACAGGCCGCAGTTATGGACCAATTTTGCATGTAGGATGGGTTCTGTCCAATGAAGTCCCCTATAGTTTTTGGTAAAGATCGGTTAATATTTAGGGGATGAAATGGACCAAAAACTAAATTTTTGTCTGATTTTCTGGTCGCTCTCGAGGCCACAATTATGGTTCAAACACCGCGAATTTCTACATGGAGAAGGGGATTGGGCCAAAGAGTAAGCATGCCTGTTTTGATAAAGATCGAACAATATTTAGCGGGTCAAATGGACCCTAACTTTTGTGTGAAAAATGACAAAATTTGTATTCTATAGCGTATATCATTACTCCTGAATGACATAGAGCCGAGAAGTTGATAGTGCATCCAAGAGGAGTGGTTGACCTTTAAATTGATACCAATTATATTGTTGTGGGAGTTACACCTAAATATTTACAGGTATCTCCGTAATTCGTATATTATTTTGTAACCTATAATGACTCTAGAGAGCGGAACAATAGCGCTGATCGCTTTGAAATGTTCCAAGAGGTTCCAGTTATGGTCAGGAACAACGCCTATAATTTTCGGTGATGATCAGATAACAATTTCGGAATGAAGTGTACCGAAAACATAAATTTTTGTGTTATCACAACACAACCCACGGTGAAGAGAATCTGGACAATAGCTGTACTGAAAACTCGTAATATTCGGTAAATATGTCAGTGTGAGGAAGAGGAGCTGTATACTTCTAATCGGACAAGAGGGTGCAAATATTATGAAATATTGCCCAGGCTCGGCTCCGCAGAAAACTTGAGTTCCATGGTAGTTGTGTAGGGTATCGTAAGGTCGGCCCCGTCCGACTATACTGCTCCGCTCACTGGTTTTTAAATAATTTTTTCTGTTTTAAATCCTCCATGTCCTTTCGAAACTCCATTTGACACTTCTTCAAAAAAAAAAAATATCATTTATTTTTCTCTTTGTTTAAAATTATGTCACTATAATAAAAAAGGGACAATATTCGAATCTTTGTATAGTTCGCTGTTTCTGTAATTGAATGTTCGACAACAAAATGCCAATATGTACGTGGTAGTTATAACAGTTTTACTCTCCGTTTAAAGCTTACTATTTCAACACTATCGTCTCATTCCAGTCGCATTCATTCCACATTTGCATTCATATCCAACATTCAATATCGGCAACAAAAGATGTCAACATTGTTATAATGAAAATGGCTAATGGGCAATAGTTTTGTATTTTGCTAACAACAACTTTAACACCAAGGCAACAACACAACAATTGGTATGTGTATGTTTGCTGCCAATCGTTGTGGTAGATGGATGCTGTTGCTTCCATGTAGATCGTTACAAACATACCATCATACCATAATTCTAATACGTTTAAACAATTTGTAACATATTTAGCCTTTTGTTTTGTTTTTAGGGCCCAATCAATGTTGTGTTAGTTAGAAAATGGCTAAAGGCCTTCTCGAATGTGTTTGCATTTTGAATGGCGTAGAGTGGCTCAATATTGGATTGAATACATAGAGTGGATGTATTGATTGGATTGGAGTATGATTGGTGTCGGGATATATTGTTGTAGACACTTTGAATGAAAATGTGAGTATATTTAAAAGATGTGTGGAAATATAGAAGATTAATTTCGCCTTAACAAATCGAACAAACGCAATTTAGGCCAAAGACCTTTTCATGAGGACTATGTTGTTGCATTATATGATACTAGATTGTCCATGCTCTGCAAAAAAATGCTCCAAATTACAGATATTCAGGTTGGAAATCTTCAGCATACCGAAAATTATATGAAAATTAACATAGAATAAATAATTTCTGCAAAGAAATTTTTTAATCAACAATCCGATAACAAAAAGGAGGCGGGTCCTTTTTTGGAGGCTATATAAAACTTTTGTATATATAGAACAATTTTGGGCAAAACTTAAATATCTTATATTCAAGTTCGTTCAATTTCATGACAATGTTCTTTCGAAATGGCGGAGTCTCCCCAAAGTGGTGAAGGGTATTATATAGTCGGTCCGAATTTACTACTTTCCTTACTGGTTGTTATTTTGCAAGTGTCAATTTATAATTTACCGTTCTTATACCCCACACCACTGTATTATGTCTTTGTGCATATATTTGTAACAGGCGAAATGAATCGAGATAAACAACCGGCTTTTTTGAGAATATACATAGAATCACTTTCTGAGTCGGTTTATGCATATCCATCCGTCAATGTATTTTTGTAAGCAAATTACACGTCGCATTTATGATCCGATTTGGATGAAATTTGGCACAGTTCACTTAATTGGCCCAAGGACGAACCCTATTGAAATTGAAGGAAATCGATTCAGATTTAGATATAGCTCCCATATATAGCTCCGTCCGACTATTGGTAAATGGGCACCAAACAGTCAAGTTTGGTCCGATTGAGACAAAATTTCGCATAGCGTATTGAATTAGGTCCAGATTGTTGTGTACGAAGTTCCGTTCGATTTTATGAAAATGGTTTCAAAATCCTCCCTAGATTCAAATTTTGTATCATTAAAGAAATTTTGCAATGCAGGAAAAAGATGATAATCACTTGGTGCCAAGTCCGGATTGTCTGGAGAATGCATTAAAACTTCCCAACCAAGTTCCCAAGTTTCTGGCGACTAACTGTAGATGTGTGTGGCCTAGTGTTGTCCTGGTGGAACACGACACCTCTCCTGTTGGCTAATTCTGGCCGTTTCTGGTCAATTGCTATCTTCAAACGGTGCAGTTTTTGACAGTGGAGATCTAAATTTAGCGTTTGGCCATATGTAAGCAACTCATATTAAATAGTCCCCTTCCAGTACCACCAAATGCATAGCAGAACCTTCCTGGCTGTTAGTCCTGGTTTGGCCACCGTTTGAGGTGCTTCACCGGTCTTTGATCATGATCGTTTTTCACGTTGGATCGTGTGTGATCCATTTCCAGTCACCATCCTATTAAGAAATGGATCTATCTCATTCCGTTTGGCCAAGGCTTCGTAGATGAAAATTCGATTCATCCTATTTATTCTATGAATTGGTGTGGCGACCAAACATCGAGCTTCTTTTTGAATCCAGCTTTGCGTAAAAGGTTTAAAACAGTTTTTAGCTCCTGGTCGATGTTACGACTGCTAACATGCGTGTCAACTTCGATAATTTCTCTGATTTTATCGACATTTTCGGCGACCGAACTAATGGAATCCTTTTTCTCCAGCCAAACACCCACTAATTGTCCGATTCAAACATAAATTTACAGCGTACTTAATTAAGACTGGTTTGATGTCTGTGAAGTTTTGTTGAAATCGGTTCAGATCTAGATAACTCCCATATGTAGTTTCGTACGATTTTATGTAAATGATGCACCAAACTCCCAATATTTGTCCGTTTGATAGACGTATGCGAAGTTTTGTTGAAATCGGATCAGATTTAGATATAGCCCCTGTTTAGGCGAGGGACTTGCTTAACCCCTCACCGTTGTGATGGAGGGGGGTGATCAAATGATTAACTCAAGGGAGCGGGGTGAAGCGACAGACAATGAGAGCTCCCAAACAGTTAATGGTGTAAATGATGATACGCGCGTGTTGGTGTAAATGCAAAGAAAAAGAAGAAATAACAAGGAAATAAAACACAAGGATTATTAGTTTAATTATTCTAAATATCTTGGTTTATTGGTGATTCTTCTTCTTTTCGTAAACAACAATTAAATTACATTTGTAATTTGGTGTGGTGGCGTCAGAGGCCTGTTAGTGCTAACACGTGGATGTTAGCTCGACAAGGGTTAGTAAGCAAGTGAACGCAGAGGTTCACGTGGATCGAAGAGGATCTTAATGATCGCAGAGGACCGTTGGATTTTAATGATCTTTGTATTTGTACAGCTACAACTGCATACGCATATTCCAGTGAGAGAGTGTCAAGCAAGGGGAGCAAACCAACAACAACCGTTGCGCTTTGGTATATACGCTCTGCGGTGTCCGCAGAGGGAACTTGCAGAGGCAATACCCGAGCTGTCAATAAGCATCCGTGATCGACTGAGCTCAGGAAGTTGTAGGCCAATGTATCAATCTTAAACAGCCCCGATATATATTTTCGTGTATTAAAAGTGCAAAAATCAGTGTACATTTAAACATATCTCCCATATATATATATATATATATATATATAAATACTTAATATCATGAACCGCAGTTTGGTTTATGTTATACACATTTTTAGTGTGGACCGATGACATTAGAAAATATGTTGGAAATGATAGAGATGTTTGATTAGAAACATATAATTTTTTAAAGCTTTCGGATGTATTAACAGTATTGATTACACAATAAGAGAAAGTTGTCTAAATTCCTATCTTTATTTAAATGGATTTAATTTCTTCTTGACTTTTTTATTAAACCGTTCACCAAAAAAATTCACTTTGTTTTCGCTTCGAAACTCATATTACTACTGCAAATGCAATGCCCCCTCTTTTGGATTTTGATTTTCAGCCAAACATTAACTAAAGCTTTTCAATAATATCTGAACGGTCATCTAAAGTGTGCGGTAATTTCTGTTGTTCATTTAATTTTCAATTAAAATCGAATAAATAAATTTACCACTTTACTGTAATGATGCTTATGGCGGACCGTCGTCGTTGTTGTTGTTGCTGATGCTGCTGTTGCGTGAAAGCCAGCTACCCGACGCAATGCAATTTAGTGTGTGGTGCGGCACTCGTGGCTGCTCATGGCAGACAGTGTTGTGATATGGAATTTAAAACATCCGATTAAAATAAAGATATTATGTAGAGCTATGATAAAATATTAAATCCCAGTAGGCGATTTGAGAGAATCCTCCTATCGATTTCTTTGATAGGAAATTGGGCTATAAAAAGGAGAATTTTTCTAAGTATTGCTATGCACCACTGTGCAAATGAATTACTAGTAATGGCAACCAAGCATAGTAATGACTGTACATTGGTGACCAAAAAGGGTACTCTATTTTCGCCTGTGGTCATTTGTAAAGAGTATTAGTGGGCCAAATAACCGCATCATATGTATTGGCTAACGCCAATAATCACACACACGCACACACATGGTCCACCTAAAATGAACCAACCTGTATAACACCATATGAAAATGCAACACAACACCAAACAACCGAAAAAATAGCCCGCACAACAACAACACAAATCTGCCGACTCTATGAAAAGCCATGGTTTTAAATTTTAGAGGCTTTTTGCCAGCTTTGAAAAGTAGTTCGCCATTGACATGTAATTACACGCACTTAGGACTTTTCTGATTGAAAATAATTACTAAACCATTAATATGCATAAAATGTGTTTGTGTGTGTGTTTGTTGTGTATGTTGTTGGTGTCAGGATTCATTTAAACCGAATATGACCATATTACACACTAAATACCAAAACAGCCAAAGACCACATCAAATGCTAACCAAAAGTGTGTATAGTAAATATTCAAACAATACGCAACCAGATGTAAGTCCAATGGCTTTACTATTTAAAGCCAAAGGCCATAATAGTTTTAATAAACACACATTGTCGAGGTGGGTGTTGGTTGGAAGCAATGTTGTGCCGATGGTGTTCATATTTTATACTCACAAGAATGAGTTAATGTCGCTAAGAGGGTTTCAAATGGCCCTCGTATTCAGATTTCTGAACAGGATGAAAAGAAGCGCCGATATTATACGTGGGACAACGCCTCAGTCGAATTATTCTGAGTATTTATAGAAAATGGTGGCCATTCCCAGAAATTGTTGGTCTACTTGGTTTCTATGCTTAAAGATCCTGGAAGCTTAAAAACAGAGGCAGTTTTAAATTAATAATCATAGCTGGACTAAAGCCACTGGCGTAGGTCTTTGAGTAGACCCATGAGTTAAAGATCGAGTATACATAATGTTAAGCCTATGAAGATCACTTTTGGTATTCCCTGGCCTATCCAAAGCGGCTGTAATTTTACAATCCGTTTTCTTTGAAGATTGAAATTTCATAATTCTAGTCTAATCTTCAAGTCATATATAAGGAAATACTTCGGTTTTACAGAGGATACATTTGGAATGAAGGTCAATGTATTGATATAGCTTCCATATAAGGAAGTTTGAAACATGGACGAATTAGTATACACGTGAGCGGGTAAATGGGTTATAAATGTGAAGTGGCCCGTGTTCAGTCATCGTTCATTAATTTGGTCCCAATAAGAATAACATTGTCTAGGTTACGAATCATGGATCCATGAGTATGAATCCATGAGCCGAACTTTTTATACCCTTCACCACGTGGTGTGCATTCAAAATCCCTTAAATCGGTCGGTACCTTTATATGTTATTACATGTTGCATTCTATGGGGGCTATTTGAAAACATTAACCTATATTGAATACATTTTTATAAGAAGTTTTTTTTTGCATACCTGCAAAATTATATCCACTTTGATGAGAACATTCGTCGCCCTCAGCCATTGGATTCTCGAGGCAGTCACTCTTAATTTTGGGTAGGCTCATTTTTCGCATATTAGTAGCCTACGCGAAGCTCCTTTTTTGCGGGCTTGGCCCTTGTCTGCTGTTTCGCAGATCAAACCTCTTCCCAGCTACCGAGGAAGATATAGATCCTATATAGCTATATAGGTTTTTCCGATTCCATAATAGTTCACCCATGTCACAATGTTTCCCCGATTTTGTTTTGTGAAGTTTTGCTAAAGTCACTTTAGATTTATATTTTCGTCTGATTTTAGGTAAACACAAAACTGTCAAGATTTGTCCGATTGAGACAACTTTTGCAAAACGTACTTATATATTTATAGCCTATAATGTGTCAAGTTTTGTTGAAATCGGTTCAGCTTGAGATATAGCTTCCGCTTTTGGACGAGGCTGTTTTTATAAATTGCAACGATAAAGTAAGAAATCGTTCATAACAATTTAAGCGAGCTTTAATAACACCATTAAACATCTACAAAATAAAGTAACGTCCTATGGAAGAAAACACATGCGAAGTCGAAGAAATTTGTTTATAAATGGCGCCCAAATAATTGTATAGGAAATGGTAATGTATTATTATTAACGATCAAAAATAGTAAATTCATAAATTAATTTATACATAAACTACATAAATTATTAATTTTATTTAATACGATATTATCCGCTTAAATAAAACTTTATAGCCTAAACTATTATACAGATAACCCACTCATATTTTGTGGTTATCTATAAAGTCCCAAAAATATATTGACATTGTAATTATTGGAAACTATTGATACATAAAAGTAAAATTTCCAATAGGAACGTGACAAAAACCATTACCAAACACATATTATTTTTATTTCTCCTTGTCGTCTGGTCTTCTTTGACTCCTTATATTTATTTATATTTGTTTAGCTTTTCCCTTTTGATTCCTTTAACACCAAATTACACATAAAAATTAATGATTTTGTTGGAATCCCCTGTTATTTTGGGTATAAAAAAGGAAGTACCAATATGAAATAAACGTATCGAAAAACCATGAAATATTATTTAACAAGATGATTATAGCACAACGTTTACTGTTTCCATCTTTGCTTTGGTCATACCCAGACAGATGGGAGGAGTGTTATTATTATTTTTGTAAAAGGTTTAATATGTGATTTTTTGTAAAAAAAAAACAACAATATATTAATATACGTAGCTTCGAACAGTGGTACCGATATATCTAAATCTGAACCGATATATTTGGTGTGCAATGTTGGTTTCAAGTGGAATACTCCGTCTTCATTTTTGACAATTTGCGAATTTTTCCCTCTATTGACCTCGAAGGCTGGAAAATTTTGTTCTGATATTCAAATGTCTAAAATGGGGTGGTACCCGGGCATAAGGACTTTTCCCATAATATACACTCTCATCAATGGCAAACATCCTAGATGAATAATGGATATGGAAATTCCCAAAGATCTAACTCAAATACTGCGGGGTATTTCAACATACTGACGGACAAAATGTTTTCATTCAAATAAAAATCTTTTCATAATATTTCAAAAAAAATATTTCCATTGATTTCACGGTCTTTTATCCTTTTCAATATCCAATGACTTTACCATTGGATTGCCTTAACAAGAACCTTTTGATTATCTTTGATTATTATTAAAGGTTTTGAAACAAAAAATTGTTGGTAACATTCGTTAAGTAAGGACATGGGATGTAACAACAAGAAAAGAAATGAGGCGAGGAAATAACCTGACAACCATATGTGGACACCTGTGAGTGCGAGTATATTATTATTACACTTTGTGTCCAATATATTTCGTAGTAGGACGTGCGTGTATTTGGTCATATGTAATACGTGAACTGAGTTGCGAAGGTGACCCAGCGAACAATTTTGTTATGGAGTATTAAATTTCATATGAAATTGTCTGTAAATAAATTTAAAATGTTGCACCAGTACGGAAAGTAGTAAAGTTGGACAGGGCCAACTTTTACTTAAATATGTGATTTTTATGACTTTCTGGAACCTATGCTAAATTTCATTTTATTTGGGCAAGTTTAGAGTCGTTTGCGCACAGTGGGTCAGATTTGTGTAAATCGATTTAAAGCAAACTTGACACACGCTATTCGGTATGCTGCACTGTTTAAAATTTAATCTCAATAAATAAGTGGAAATTATATATGGAAGCTACGATATGTCTATGTCTGAACTGATTTGAAGCAAACTTGCCATCTTAAGTGCACAATTTATTTAAAATCGGACGAAAATATATATAGGAGGTGTACACATCATTCTAGACTTAATTTAATACGTTATGCCAAAATTCGTGCAAATCGAATGATTTTCAGAGACTTTGGTGCACCATTTATCTAAAATCGGACGAAACTATGTATGGAAGCTATATCTAAATCTGCATCGATTTTCACGAAACATAGCACATTATTCTAGACTTAATTTTTTACGCTATACCAGAATTCTTTCCAACCGAAAGACTAGCAGGGACTTTGGTGCACCATTTACCTAAAATCGAGCGAAACTATATATGGAAGCTTTACCTAAATCTGAATTGATTTTCAGGAAACTTAGCACACGTCGTTCTAGACTCAATTCAGTATCCTATGCCAAATTTCGTGCAAATCGAAAGATATATAGTGACTTTGGTGCACCATTTACATAAAATCGGACAAAACTATATATGGGAGCTATATCTAAAACTGCATCGATTATCTCGAAACTTTGCACACATCGTTCTAGACTCAATTCAGTATCCTGTACCAAATTGCGACCAAATTAAGCGATATATAAGGACTTTTGTGCCCCATTTACCTTAAATCGGACGAAACTATATACGGAGCTATATCTAAATCTGAACCGATTTTACTCAATTTCAATAGGGTTCGTCCTTGGGCCAAATAAGTGAGCTGTGCCAAATTTCATCCAAATCGGATTATAAATGCGACCTGTACTTTGTTCACAAAAATTCATGGACGAACGGACAGACGGACATGCGTAAATCGACTCTGAAAGTGATTCTATGCATATTCTCAAAAGGAACCATGGGTCTATCTCGATTCCTTTTGCCTGTTACAAACATATGCACAAATACATAATACCCTGTACCACAGTGTTGTGAAGGGTATAAAAAAGACATTTATGTATGTTATTGAAGAATATGATTTGTTTCATTTAAGACTTGGAGAATATGTGCTTTCGACAAAACGGTGCCACATGCCACACATCTTGAGCAAACAAGGTCTCTCATAAATGTTTGAAGGTGTTGGAATGATACTGACAATTTCTTGTACACTCCTCTTGGTGTTACAAATTGATTATAACATATTTTTGAAATCCCATATTGTTGGAATGATATCCTTAAATTTTTTGCCAAAAATCGAATATAAAAAATTTCTTCAGTCATTCTGTCGAACTCCCTACAAAAATATTTACTGGGTTATTATAGTACAGAAGGTCTGATTCCACTTGTCTTTTTTGCGTTTGTACTTACTCACCACCTTGTGTGTGTTTGTTAATACATACAGGTGTTGACAATTTTAATAAATTGCATTTAACGGATTTTTTCGTGTTCCGAACAAGAATTATCAAATAATTGTAATCTAAATTTAAATATAAGCCTTAAATACACGCGCAAGTACTACCGCATCACACAAGACAACGACAAGCTGGTAAGGTCATTTTCACAATTATAACGGAAATGTCAATTGCAATTTCCAATGGAGTTTCCCGCACTAGTTAGGATCTACCGGCTAGTATATGAGTGTGCGTGTGCATGCATGTGTGGAAACTACTGAGTGCTTTCCTTTGTTTTCTGTCACTGGGACGATGTACGTTTTGGTAATTAATTACTTTACATATGACGAAAGTGTGTTGCCACTGTCTCTGCTGCTGCTGCTGCGATTGTAGTCATGCATAATGATGTCGATAAGAACGGAAACGTCGTTCGTGTTATTATCGGCTCACACTTTAGGTGACACCACACCAACGAACGTTTCGTTAATTTTCATCATCAGCGTCATTTTAAAATTAGAATTGCTTTTCATTTTTCATTTAGTTAGTCTAGTTAAGAGGGTGTTAAATATGCAGATGACAATTAAATATTATTTTGGTATGGTAATAATAATGTCATGGATGGTTATAACATACAGGGTATGGAAAACGAGGTGCGGGTAGTTTGAAAATTACGTTCATAAGATTTGTTTGTAGATGAGGGTATAGGAAAAAAGAATTTTGATTAGCTCAGCAAAGTAAAATCACTGAAGAAAATGAATGCTGGCGAGGATAATATAATTTTCCACAAAATTCAAAATATCATTTTCTAGGTATTTATAAGTTTTTTGGTTTGTATTGATTTTGGTTATTGATTGATAAATCAGATATTTGTGAGTGCACATTATTAGGAAATAATGAAAAATGCAACATAATGAAGTGAATTATATTCGACATCAAAAATACGATGTCAACAACTATTTAATGAGATATAGTTATGCCGGTCATACTGTACCGGGCTAATGACATCATGACTAACAAGTAAAATAGACACGGTCGATCTTTTCACCACTTAGTGTGCAATACAAAATTCCTAAACCCAGATAACACCACAGATATTTTTCTTCAAAATCGAATTTTTCATTTTAAAACAGCAATGTTTTATTATCTATCAAATATTTTTTAATAAAATTTAGTTTTACCAGGATGTTCTTTTAAATGGAAGGTGGCGCTAAATGAGTTAAATCGATAGGGACCTTTATATAGGGATAATGTTATTGTATTATGTGGTAATATATTGCCAAATTACAATGTGAAAATTCGGTTAAAACTTGATAATGGGGTTAAAACTTTATGTGCGTGCTATATAAATGTTAAATCGTAACCAAAGTGCAGGTCGTATTTATGATCCGACTTGGATGAAATTTGCCACAGCTCATTTATTTGGCCCAAGGACCAACCCTATTAATATTGGGAAAATCGGTTCAGATTTAGATATAGCTCCCATGTATATTTCCGTCTGATTTAATGTGAATGTTGCACCAAAGTCCCTATATATCATTCGATTTGCACGAAATTTGGCACAGCGTACTGAATTAAGTCTAGAATAATGTGTGTTAAAATTCGTATACATGGGTTCAGATTTAGATATAGCTGTCATATATATTTTCGTCCCATTTTAAGTAAATGGTGCATCAAAGTCACTATATATCTTTCGATTTGCACGATATTGGTACTGAATTGAGTCTAGAATGATGTTTCGTAAGTTTCAGAAAAATCGGTTAAAATTTAGATATAGCTCCCATACATATTTATACCCTTCACCACACTGTGGTACAGGGTATTATGTCTTTCTGCATATGTTTGTAACAGACAAATGGAAACGAGATAGACACATGGTTCCTTTTGAGAATATGCATAAAATCACTTTCTGAGTCGATTTATGCATGTTCGTTCGTCCGTCTGTAGATGTTAAATTTTAAACAAAGTACAGGTCGCATTTATTATGCGATTTGGATGAAATTTGGCACAAGTCACTTATTTGGCCCAAGGGCGAACTCTATTGAAATTGGGAAAAATCGGTTCAGATTTAGATATAGCTCCCATATATATTTTCGTCCGATTTAAGGTAAATGGGGCACCACAGTTCTTCTATATCATTCGATTTGCACGAAATTTTGCACAGAGTGTATTAGGTCCAGAATTATGTGTGCCATGTTTCGAGAAAATCGGTTCAGATTTAGATATAGCTCCCATATATAGCTTCGTCCGATTTAAGGTAAATGGTGCACCAAAGTCCCCATATATCATTCGATTTGCATGAAATTTGGCATAAAGTACTGAATTAGGTGCAGAATGATGTGTGCCAAGTTTCTAGAAAATCGGTTCCGAGTTAGATATATCTCCCATATATAATTTCGTCCGATTTATGGTAAATGGTGCACCAAAGTCATTCGATTCGCACGGAATTTGGCATAGAGTATTGAATTAGGTTCAGAATGATGTGTGCTAAGTTTCGTGAAAATCGGGTCAGATTTAGATATAGCTCCCATATATAGTTTTGTCCGATTTTATGTAAATGGTACACCAAAGTCCCTAGATACCTTTCTATTTGCATGAAATTTGGCACAGCGTACTAAATTAAATCTAGAATGATGTGTGCTAAGTTTCGTGAAAATCGATTCAGATTTAAATATAGCTCCCATATATATTTTCGTCCGATTTAAGGAAAATGGGTCTCCAAAGACCCTATATATCTTTCGATTTGCACGAAATTTGGCATAAAGTACTGAATTAGGTCAAGAATAACGTGTGCTAAGTTTCGAGAAAATCGGGTCAGATTTATATATAGCTCCAATATATATTTTCGTCCGATTTTAGGTAAATAGGTCTCCAAAGTCCTTATATATCTTTCGATTTGTGCGAAATTTGGCATAAGTACTGAATTGGGTCCAGAATGATGTGTGCTAAGTTTCGTGAAAATCGGTTCAGATTTAGATATGGCTCCAATATATATTTTCGTCCGATTTAATGTGCCCTAAAGAACAAAAGATTGGCCGACCTGCACACAATTTTGGACAAAGTACTGAAGTTACTATAACCTTTCGTGTGTCAAGTTTTTTTGAAATTGGTTCAGATTTACATATAGTTCCTATTTGTACATTCGCTCGATATTAATCTTTTCTTAAGTTCGTTCAATTTCATGTCAATGTTCCTATGAAAAGACGACATCTGTAAATATCCCCAAAGTGGTAGAATATCCCCAAAGTCGTGAAGGGTATCATATAGTCGGCCCAGTCCGACCCAGTCCGATGTTTCTGTAATATTTCAATTCCATTTCCTAAGTATTTCCTAATCCTTTAATATTGTGTGACGTATTAAAACCAAATAGAGCCTTTAGAGGATCAGAATTTCAACCAGACTGATAGCGATGACAATTACCCGGCTATGACTATGGTGCCGAATGTGCCCCATCAAATGCCGAAGCTACCCCGGGTTGGGCCACATTCGGCGATTTTGAATGTTTTTACAAAACTGTAAAATTTTTAACTAATACTATTTTTTATATCTTTTTGGTACTACCTTTTTTATAATTAAGTGTCAGAGGACAAAAATCAGCTATTAAGTTGTTATATATGTTGAATAAGTACTGAGATATAGAGCTCTAAAAAAAGTGCCGAAGGTGCCCCAGTCTCCCCTACATCATATGGAATGTATCATCATGTGCTGGATGGTATAACAAAGTTAAACTGTTAATACCCTCTATAAGCACATATATTAATACCAAAGATCTTAGCAATACCTCTTTTCATTGAGAGCTCTATTGTAATTTCAACGGACAGCGGGCGGAAGTACGGATGGATAAGGTTAAAACGACATAAAATTTTATTCTAATCATGAATTTATACATATGGAGTCTCAGGTAACTATATCGAGATGTTGCAAACAGTGCAATTAAAGCAATCGTGCAGGATGATACCAACATAGTTAATACTGTCTAAACTCATTGCTATGTTTGATTGTTGAGTTTACCTAACTTTGAGATCAAGTCCCTCTAATTTGTTCAATCTGCTGCCCGTTTTCCAGCATTTAGGACAATTACTCTAGCGAGGTTTCTATGTAATTTTTTAATTTGTCTATGCCTTTAATTTCCGTTACAATGTGTCTAAAATTTAAAGGCAATAGGGTTTTTGTTTCAAATTAGTATCTCTCTAAATAATATCACTCACATTTATATTTAAAGTATTGGGTCACTTTCTCATATTTCTCTGTCATCGAATATGTTA
The DNA here is from genome assembly GCF_032173495.1 of Musca vetustissima. Taxonomy (NCBI): domain Eukaryota; kingdom Metazoa; phylum Arthropoda; class Insecta; order Diptera; family Muscidae; genus Musca; species Musca vetustissima. The sequence continues at coordinate 30,488 of NW_026886841.1, read as the reverse complement.
TTACAAATAAACTGATAATCAAAGTTTATAATTACAATATCATATAAAATTAGCCTCTACATTTAAGAATGGCTAACTAACTAATTAGCATACAAAACAGATGCATATTATATCTTATAATCTCCTTCGGAAAAACTATGGGAAATACATTTTGCTTGATTGTGTATCTGCATAATTTCCATCGTCCATTATCAACTCCCTCTCGCTATTCATAAACCTTTTGAACGGATCATTGAGAAAATATTTTTCCCATTTCGGCATTGATGTTGCTTAGACATACTACATCGAATTATCACTATAATTATTCATATATCGGAAGTTTTATTTCATGTGGCAGTTCTTTCTCTCGCTCTCTCTATCTGCCAATATCATTTGCCTAAGGTTGGTCGGCTGGCTGGCTGTTATTTTCGTTATTTCTTTTAATTATTGGGCGTGTGTGTTTAAGTGAAGTGTTGTTGCCATTGTCCGGTTGTCTGGGGTTTCCTTCGTTCATTTGTTTGTTTGGTAGGCTTAGGTTTAGGCTTAGACAGACAATCAAACAAACAGACACACTTTATAATTAACGATCATAAATAATATATTTTTGCTGGCTAGGCTGTCTGTCTTTCATAGTTTAGTTCACGTTTCGGCTATTTCTGTTACTTGTCTAATTATAGAGTATGTGCAGTGTGTTTCAGAGTTTGGGCGCTTGCGTTTTTTCCAACTTTTCTTTTTGTGTAGTTTCAAAAAAACAGGCGTTCGATTTTCATTGCGTTATTGTTAAATAGTTCTGTACTGCCTCACTGCAGATGTATTTCCTTCGTGTTTGGGTACTTTTCGACATTTTAATTGCTGGTGGGCCGGTGTTATTTTGAAATGAGCAAGAACAACAACAACTCATTGCTTGTTATTGTTATTTGAATTTTTAAACACCCGTATGCAAAAAATAATTTCCCAAAAACCCAAAAGGGAACCTGAAGCAGTGAGGGAGAACAAAAACAAATTTTAAATTAGGTGTGAGAATATTTTGAAAGTTTTTTGTTTTTGAACACACACAAAATTCTTTGAGTCATTACAATTGTTGTACAAATGTCTCAAAAAACGGGAAATTTTGTCACTATACTATTTTGAAAGAAAATGTTTAATTAAATTATTTTCTTCAGATGAGGGAGGACAGTGGAAATTGTAAACATGAAATTTCTTTTAATCAACAACTTTAATATCAGGGCTTCAATTTATTCACGGGTGAGAAAGGGAATATAATTGTATGGAAATGGAATGTTCAGTGCCCCATGTGAAAAAGTTTTTAAACTTATTTTTGATATTTTAGAATCAACGTTAATTCCACTTAAAAAGGTAGTATTTATACAATCTTATCGGTCTTCATATCACGAAGAGCTGAATTGTCGGCCGTTTGCCTACTGAACATTTATGGAACGAACGTTATGATTTTTTGGAATGTTTTAATACCCTTCACCAAGCTTTGGTACAGGGTATTATGTCTTTGTGCATATATTTGTAACAGGCAGATGGGACCATGCTTCCTTTTATGCATCTCCCTCAGGTTGCATTTACGATACGATTTGGATGGAATTTAAAACAGTCACTTCTTGGCCAAAGGACGAGCCCTATTGAAATTGGAGAAAGTCGGTTCAGATGTAGATATAGCTCACATATATAGTTTCGTCCGATTTTAGGTAAATGGTGCACCAAACTCCCAATATTGGTCCGATTGAGACAAAATTTTGCACAAGGTACAGAATTAAGTGTAGAATGAGTTTCGTTGAAATCGGTTCAAATTTAGAGATAGCTCCCATATATAGTTTCGTCCGATTTTATGTGAATGATGCATTAAACTGCCAATATTTGATCGATTGAGATAAAATTTTGAACAGAGTACTGAATTAGGTCCAGACTGATGTGTGTGAAGTTTTGTTGAAATTAGTGCAGAAACATATAGTTTGGCCCGTTTGGTGCATCATCAAACTCCCAATATTTGTCCGATTTTGTTCACATCGATTAAGAATTATATATAGCTTCCATATATAGTTTCGTCCGATTTTATGTAAATGGAGCTCCAAACTCCCAATATTTGTCCGATTGAGATAAAATTTTGCATAGCGTATGCAATTGAGTCAGAAATGATGTGTATTAAGGTTTGGTGAAATTGGTTCGGATTTAGATATTGGTCTTATATATATTTGTCGCCCTATTTTATGTAAATGGTACACCGAAGAGCCTATGTGTGTTCGACTTGCACGAAATTTGGCAGAGTATATTAAATTTAGTTTAGTGTGAAGGGTATTTAAATTGCAAACATTAAAAGCTATATGCAACGGTTGCTCAATAAGGTCCATGTTCATATATATCTCCCATACATAATTTTGCTGGAATTTATACAAATGGTACACAAAAAGAATCCACGCCTGCCCGTTTGACATGCAATTTTTCATTGAATTCAATATGGGTTTTTATATCCTTCACCACAATCTGGTACAGGGTATTATGTATTTGTGTATATGTTTGAAACAGACAAATGGAAACGAGATAGAATCACTTTCTGAATCGATTTTTGCATGTCCGTCCGTCCCTATATATCTTTCGATTTGCACGAAATTTGGCACAAGGTACTGAATTGAGTTTCGTGAAAATCGGTCCAGATTTAGATATAGCTCCCATATAAAGTTTTGTCAGATTTAAAGTAAATGGTGCACCACAGTCCCTGGTTCCGATCGGGATGAATTTGTGCACAAAATAATGCGCATGGGGTTTTGTAGAATATATTCAGATATAGATATAACCCCAATATACTTTTGAAATATTAGAGCGATTTAATTCAAATTGTGCCCCAAATATTCAACGTGTGTCCGATTGAGATGATATTTTGCACATTGCTGCAGTATAGCATTCCGCATAGATTGCAGAATGACATGTATTGTTACTCATATACAAATTCGAACGGGTTGAATTTAACCAGTGAGCGGAGCAGTATAGTCGGTCGGGGCGACCAACATCACATGACATTCCATGAAAATCTAACTTTCTGTGCTTCTATATTCTGAGCTTGGGCAATATTTCGCCATATTTGCACCCTTTTGACCGACTAGAGGCCCAAAAATATTACCAATATTCAGTACAGACCTTCTAATTATTTTGCCCAGATTCCCTTCAACGTGGGTTGTGTTGTGATCGACCCTAAAAAACACAAAAAAAATAAGTTTTCGGTCCACTTCATTCCGAAATTATTATCTGATCATCATCGAAAATTATAGGCGTAGTCTTTGACCATAACTGGAATCTAATGGAAAATTTCAAAGCGATCAGCGCTACATTTCAGTCCTCTAGTGTGGTAATGGGTTACTAAATAATATCTGAATACGTAAGCACCTGTAAATATGTAAGTACAACTCCCACATCCGAGTACATACGACAATATAATTGTTATCAATTTAATGGTCAACCACTCCTCTTGGATATACTATTAAATTATCGGGTCTATGTTCTTCAGGATAAAATCTATACGCTATAGAATACAAGTTTTGTCATTTTTCACACAAAAGCCCGGGTCCATTTGACCGGTTAAATATTGACAGATCTTTATCAAAACAGGCATTCATTTTCTTTGGCCTGATCCCTTTATCCATGCGATGTTCGGATCATAATTGCGGCCTCTGGAGCGACAAAAATTAACTATTTGGTCCATTTCATCCCCTAAATATTATCCTATCTTTGCCAAAATAATAGGGGCCTTCATGGGCCAGAACCCATCCTACATCTAAAATTTCGTGAAGTGGTCCATAACTGTGGCCTGTATCATATTTACAAAATATAATGGACAGACGGACGGACACACATGTCTCCGCTAGTCAAGATATGACCATCGGTATACTTAAAGGTTGGTCTAGGACCAATATTTCGCGGCGTTACAAACTCTTGGGGCTGCACTGCACTATAATACCCTTACAACATAGTTGTGTAGGGTATGAAAATCATATAACTAAAGCATTTGTACATATACTGTGAGGAAGACTTATTTTCCTCAATAAAACTAAATCCTTCAACATACTAAAATTAAGGGTTATACTTAAATTATTCTACTTAAATATGAGAAATAACTGCGAGTCTTTTTGTACCCTTTTACCATAGGGGCATGTATCATATAAAAATATTGGTCTTAATAGCAATATTATGTTTTTTTTAATTCTGGTACGTTCGTTCTTCAGTTAATTTCTTCATTTTCAAAAATTACATATCAACCAAGATTGAATGCCAATCATCAGCTGAATCTCAATGCCAATGTTTGTCGGTAATCTTCAAAACACATTGCAGATTATCCTGCATTTACGGAGATCATTATCAAATACACACACCTTGAATGTAGCAATTTACGAAAAAGGAAATTATTTCGGCTGCTTTGTAAAAAAAACTTCAAGAAAAAGTACCAATGACTTCTTAAATGTTTCAAAATACTTCTTGTTTGGAAAACAATAAATAAAACGGAAATGGAAAATCAAAATTTGTGTATCGCAATAAAAATCATTTTAAGGACATATCAAATGATATTTGTAACATCTTTCAAATAGCATCGGCATTTATTTCTAAAAACATTTTGGATTATCATTGATATGTAATCAATAGCTGACAAATAGTCTTCCTATGCCGATCAATCACTTCCCATAGAACTACTGCAAAAAATTTCAATTTCAAATCTTTTTCTGTTCGTGTCTTTACACAATCTGGCATTTAAATAATCCATGCCTCTTCGTTTTGGCAAGACACATATTGTGATATTTTCGTATAGATAAAATCATTTGATTTTACTTTAATAGATTCTCTTCATTAAAGATTTCCCTTGCCAAAGATATCTGCCTATTTATAATAGCAGGGTATGTGTGCGCAATAATAACAAAAAAACGCCAATTGTTCCAACCATCTTTACTTCTTGGCAAACAATTCCGAAACTAAAACTCAATCTTTCCCAATTAATAACAACAACACTGACAAGATCTTGTTTTCAAGAAAAGCGAATCTTAAATTGCTTTCAGAACCCGAGATGAGCAGCCACAGCACACATCAATCTCAGGAGGCAAGACTACAACACAACAATCAGATGTGGATGATACCGGCTGAGATGATGTGCTGCCAAAGCTAATGCAACGTTGATGATTCCGGACAACTTGAAGAAAAATGCAAGCCCAGTTGATGGTGATGAACCTTAACACAGATATGGCATTAAAAGCAGTCCAAAGTACATGCCATTAAAAGGTAATTTAAAAATTGCATCAACATTTGCCTGGGCAGAGGGGAATCGCAGCAGCGGGAAGCATAAAAGACAGATTGAAACTAAAACCAAAAGTTAAATGAGAAAAAAATCACTTTAAAACAAAAAGCCTAAAGATCATTAGTTTGCTGCAATGAAAGGAATACAAAAAGTGAAGGAAAAGAAACAGATCAACAACAACATACGCCAAATAACAACATACATATTCCTCACACATACTGTATGCGCATGCGCACAATTCTTGTTGCAACATTCATCTTATGTTCAAACGAAACAAAGAGTTCGAGATGGAGAAACCATGTGCAGCGCCCATTTAAACCTGTACTCCAATTTAATGTTTTTTTCACTTCTTGAATATTGGGGTATAACGATTATAAAATTAAAAAAAAAAAAAATAAATGTATTGTAAAAAGTGTCAGTCGTTGTTAACGACAGATATATACCCTGAGTCTATATGTAGCATATATTTATGCTGTCAAGTTAAGACCACATGGGATTTACCATTTGTTTAATATTTGTATAGGTTTTATTCCAATCTTCAGATTTATTTCGGAAGCTACATTCGCTTCATGGGCAAATTTATAATACTTCAAAATTGTGACAATTTGTGAGAAGTAACCAGAAGGAATGAGCCAATGGATCCCATATGCCGATGTACATAGTCTAAGTAAATCAGGCGCTTGATATCTGATTTACAAATTTTCAAATTTTGACAGTTTGTTGGGAGTGATACCAGAACATACTCAATTCACTTCATATTGGATTTACAAATTTTAAAAATATTGTCCCTTTACCAGAAGTATTGGACCGGTAAAACCCATCCTCAACTGTGTTACGGGTTTTTAGGTTGTACAAAGTTTGGTTCAAAACGGAAGGAGCTCGCATGATATTTATATTCCAGCTAGATCTGGGCAATTTTTTTGGGGGCTGGCACAAGATGGTTTGTGCCAATATTCCCTATTTTTGAAAATCGGTTACGACCTTTGAGAGTTATCGTGCGCACCCGCCAGCCTGCCAGGAGGCAGGAGACCTGATCAGAAGCTCGCTAATATTGCAACATAATTTAGTAAATACTGAACAGATAAAGTCCTGCAGAGCAAGGGTAAGGATGAATTACACATTGTGTTTTTAGCAATCTAAAATCCCTGAAACGTATAGATCTCGTTAATATGCCAAAATGAGGTCCCAAAATTAGGTCGACAGTCGAAATTGTAATTAAATGGCTAAATTCAAAATCTTTGGAACAAATCTAACCCAAAAAAGTCCGCCATTACAAATGTCTCGGTAGCAATCCCAACGTCTGCAAGCCTGATCACTTTTGCAAATGTTAGTTCAACACCTTGGAATGTTGGAATGTTAGTTCAACACGTTCTTCCTATTGACATAAATGTCAAAAAAATTATTGCATAAAAGCTCAAATCTTTTGAGAACAACTATAAAAGTGAAAAGGGAACATGAAAAAATAGTTTTGTGGTGACCGAAAAGATACAGAGACGCTCTGCTTGTAATTCAACTATAATTGCGGATATTAGGAACATATGTTTTATTCATGTGATTTGAGAAGTGATTGATGAAAGGATATTCAAGGAAAATGCATTCGCCACTGAGGACAGATATTTTTGTAATAAAAATTCCTCAGAACCTGACGACAGATAACATGTTACATAAGGCACATGCTTTTCTATAAAGGAATCAGTTTCTTCTATTTTAGTGAGGACAATTTCTTTTTTAAAACCAGTAAGGAAAGCAGTATAGTCGAACTGGGCCGACTATATGATACCCTTTACCACTTTGGGTATATTCTACATATGTATCCAAACATATGTAGAATATATCTGAACCGATTTCAGGGAAACTTGCCAGAGACTAATTTATATTACATCAGTACGTTGTGTAAATCGGCCTAGCTATGGATCTTTTCACGAAGCTTAGCAACATCATTCAAGACTTAATTCAGTAACCTATACCAAAATTCATGCAAATCGAAAGATATATGGGAGCTATATCCAAATCTGAACCAATTTTCACGAAACTTAGCACCCGCTATTCTAGCCTTAATTCAGTACGCTATGACAAATTACGTGCAAATCGAATGATTTTCAGAGATTTTGATGCACCAATTACCTAGAATCGGATGAAAATATATATGTGAGCTACATCTAAATCTGAACCGATTTTCAAGAAATTTTACACACATCGTTCTAGACTTGATTCAGTACGCTATGCCAAATTTCGTGCAAATCGAAAGATATGTAGTGACATTGGTACACGATTTACCTTAAATCGGGCGAAAAAATATATATGGGAGCTATATCTAATTCTGGACCAATTTTACACCAAAAAAAGGAATCTGTCCAAAGAATAAGCATGGCTGTTTTGATGAAGATCGGTCAACATTTAACGGGTTAAATGGGTAAGAATTACCATTACCACACTAGAAGGTGAAAGTGTCGTGCGGATCGGTATGAAATTATACACGAGGTTCCGGTTATGTTCAGGGACGACGCTTACAAATTTCGGTGATGAGCAAATGATATTTCGGAAATGAAATGTACCAAAAACTTGTTCTGTTTGGTTTTCTAGTCGCTCTAGAGCCCAATATTTTAAGCCGAATATCACAAATTTTATACTGGGAAAGGATATGACCAACTTTTTATTTAGGGTCAAGTGAATCAAGACTTTTGTGTTGAAAATATCCAATTTGAATCATGATGAACATGATTCGACTCATGCGGCGGCCATGGTGATGGTGTGGGCCGCCATAACAGCTTGTATTAATCGACCATGGCATCAGAAAAATGCCGAATATTATCGCGAAAATATTCTGGAGGGTGTATTAAAGCCTTGGACACGCAAATATTTTGGTCGCAGACCTTGGACATTCTAACAGCACGCGCCACCCAAGAATGGTTACAAAATGATGTTCCCCGTTTCATTTCCAGCGCACAATGGGCACCACAATCTCCGGATACCAATCTGTCTGGAGTATATTGGTTTGGCAAGGTTTTCACTAAAAAATACCAAAGTGTCGATCACCTCAAGCAAGCGCTTCGCAGGGAATGGGCGAAAATGCCGCAGAGCAACATTCGGACAGCGTGTGATGGTTTCATTGGTCGTATGAAGGCCATAACTCGTGCCAAAGGTAACAAATTCGAACAAATCTAAACTTATTCTACAATTTTATGCTGTTTCCGACATTTTTGTTTTCATTCAATAAAATAAAAAAGTAAAAAAAATGGCGTTTACTTTGTATTAGTTTTTTTATGTCACCCTGTTATAATTCTTAGGAATGACAAAAATCTGTCCTCAGGTTCTGAAGAATTTTTATGTTTTAGAAACAGCTCTCAAAATTTCCCCCATGAATTGTGTTTCTCATTACACCCCAATACACACACATTCAATAAAACATACACACAAACAGTTGGCCACTTTGTCGTACGTTCACGTTAGCTATGTTTTTAGCAGAAGTGTGGAAAAGAATTACGATTTTTAAGCGCTTGCAGTAACGCTATGGTATTACACACTTGAAACAATTTTTAATTAACGATCTAAAAGATCGCGTCAGACAAGCGATTGTACTTAAGTGCAGCGTAGCGCACAATATAACACCGATACACACGCAAAAACACAAAATGGGTTTGTGTGTGTATTCTCCACATTCACTAAAGTACTGGTGACCGGCAAAAGACAGACAGACATACTACGTAACTTCTATACAAATATAACAAGAAACCAGTTAACATAAACAGATCATCAGCATGGGCATCAAGTAACCAAAATAAAAAGTCTTGAAAAATCTCTGTGGCAATAACATATGTGTTTGTTGCAGAGTGTGTATATAAAAGTTAACCAAAGTGGCATTAGAATCTCCAGTCGTACTTTTTTCTTAACCGGACATGGGAATTGAAAGAACTGAAAGTAAAAAGAAATAATAAAAGGCGGATAAAAACGAGATGCTTACCTTGTGCGGTAGTGGTGATGGCAATAAAAACCAAGCCAAGTGTTGTTATCAATTTGATCATCAAAGCATCATTATCTTCACATTACTGACCACACCATTTTTAGTTCAAAACAATGCCAGTTTTGTGATTTCAATGCGTTGATGAAGGCCAGACGCTTTGATTTATATTGGGTCATGTGATTTGTGATCTGGTTGGTGACATGGTATTCAGGGAAAAGTTCATTGGCCACTGAGGAGTGATTTTTTTTTCTACCTACAATTCCTCAGAACTGACTACAGCCTACAGAGGGCACATGTTTCTACAGTGAAATCAGTAACTCCTCATTAACTTGGAACATCATATTTGAACCCGAGGGCAGATTTTTGTTGAAAAAAAAAATCCTCTGCTACTGTGGACCAATTTTTTATAGAAAAAAGGCCTCAACTATCGATGAGTGATTTTTTATGAAAAATTATTGTTTCTGTAGAAGAACTTCCTCAACTACTGAGGACCAACTTTTCATAGAAAATACGCTGAGCTTCTACCTACTGCTTTTCGATTTTTTCACAGAGGAAATCCTACTTGAGAGCCATTTGTTTTCTTTTGAAACAATTCGTCCTCTGATTGATTTTTATTTCGATTAAATACAAATTCCTGTACTGTGCTCCAAATTCGCCCTGTTGCTCCATAAATCGCCAATTGTTTTCATTTTTTAGCCTTATTGGCATAATGTTCCAAAACCCAGACAGTTCATCAGTTAGCACAACATGTTGGATACGCATATCTCGTTTCGACAGTAAAGTGCAACAACATGTAGTTACCATTTTCAAGATAAACAACGAACCAACCAGCCTATCTACCTACCCAACTACCTTCTTTCATTTCTGTTGTTCGATGGACAAGGTAAAAACCTATATCAAGATCACTAAGTGACGATCATATGTTTGCACCAAAATAACTTTTTGCATGTGTATGTATGTGTGTGTGCGAGTATGTGTGTGGAATGTGCAAAACTGGACATGTGCATTGGGCTGGAGGTATCTACCGAGTCCGGTTGTCTGTCTGTGTCCATAAGTGATGGATTGAGTGAATGACTGACCAGCCGGAATTAACACGTGAACAAGATGCACACCTCCTTTTGCTGGTGATTATTGTTGCTGTTGTTGTTCTTGGTTTCGTTTTTTGCCTTCCACATTTGTTGGTTGGTTGTGTGTCAGTTAGCTTCAGCTGCCTGTTGTTGTTCGGCATGATGCTGTTCCTCAGTTGTCCATAACCAAGGCATGGCAAATCTTTGTACTTAAGTTTTTGGTATTATGAAAACTAAATAAGTCGATTTGCCGTCATTCCACAGATCACAGAAGCATCTGAACAACGTTGCTACAATGTTGTCGGAAAATGGGTATTGCTGCGTGATTATAGCGTAGACATGCAATAATGTGATACAGTGAGTCAAGAAAATCACACCTCAGTATCTGGGAATCAGGCATTAATGTCTGAGTAGTATTTTTCTATAGAGAAAATCAGACCTCATTGTTTGAGTCCTCAGTTTCAGAGGATTTTTTTTCTATAGAAAAAATCGGTCCCCAGTGTCTGAAGATTGTTTTTCTATAGAAAAACATTAGTCCTCAGTGTTTGAGGAATTTTCTTCTATTGACAAAAATCAGCCCTCAGTGTCTGATGAATTTTCTTCTATAGAAAAAAATCAGTTCTCAGTGTCTGATGAATTTTCTTCTATAGAAAAAAATCAGTCCTCAGTGTCTGAGGATTTTTTTCTATAGAAGGAAATCAGTCCTCAGGGTCTGAGGAATTTTTTTCTATAGAAAGAAATCAGTCCTCAGTGTCTTAGGAATTTCAGTCTTCAGTGTCAGGGGAATTTTGTTCTATAGTCTGAAGAATTTTTTTCTATAGAAAAAATCAGTCCTCAGTGTCTGAAGAACTTTTTTCTATAGAATGAATGAGATAATGATGATAAAATGAGACCTTAGTGTCTGAGGAATTTCTTTCAATAGAAATTATACCTCATTTCCTGAGGAATTTTTTCTATAGAAACAAATCAGGGCAGGAATTTTTTCTATTGAAAAAAAATCAGGGCTATGTTAAAAAAAAATAAATAAATAAATCCTCAGAGCCTGTTTTTTCTATAACGTTCAAATGAGAATTTTGTCAAGGTCCTGATAATATGTTTTTATATCGAGAACACTGTCTGGAGGGAAGTGTTCATAAAAATTGCCACTCTTCGTTACGTATACTGATGGTTACCCATCAAGGCGTCAGGGTAATTTAGACTGAAATTAGCGACCACTACCCGCCATTACATCCCGCCGCTACTTCCAGCAGTAACAACAAGAACTCTGTGCAACAAGAACTGCAGCCTGAATTAAAGAAACGCTAAATCGTCGTTGCAAGTAACCGCATTTGAGTGTTTATTAGGTTTGAGGGATTCCGAAGTTGTTGTGGTTAAACCAGTTTAGAGATTTTATTTTTAAACCTGGACGAATTGTTTTTTTATTTCTGTGAACTTTTTTCATGTGGCCTGTAACAATGTTGTTGTATGCCGCTGTTGTCGTTTTTTGCAAACCTGCAAAAATAAGAAAAATTTATAATGCCACCTTGAAAAATAGTTTAGTTTTATGTGGAATTGAGACTTATGCCGCTGAGGATGACTGGTTTTATGATGACGTGTTCAATGTTGATGGTGGTCAACAAACTAAACGCCACTTGCCGCCTCTTAGTGTTTGTAATGAAATAAATGTGGGTGTTGCCACATTTTTAAGGTGTGTGGCATAGCTCTGGTTAGCCTTTAGATGATATGATAATTGTCCTACTTAATTTGCTAGTGATTTTCCGTTTAGAAGTTTCTATAAAATATTTTTTTTAATCGACGACTGGATCCTTTTGTCTCAATATTTGTCCATGGATGGAAAGTTTTACTATTTTTTTTTCTCATCATCATCTTCCCTTGTAAATTCACACGATCCGGCAACACTTTAACCCTTTTTGCCATTTCCCATTAAATTTATCTGCCCAGACACTTGCACATATCCCATAGCAAAATGATCGTGAAAAGTCAAAGCGAACTTATGTGTGCAACAAAAAATATTCATCAACGTGATTATCAAAAGTAATGAGCTTGTTATGACTTTTATGGTTCAACTACAAAACTGGTTGTCGATAAGGGAGAAAAATAAGAAAAAATGAAGGCAGGCTACACGAAAATGGGCTCTACCACTTTTCGCACACACATCACCGTCCAAAACACCTTTTGAGCACCTCTCCTTACCACTTCATCCCACCCCACTGCACCATTCGCCAATTTTTGTCGGGTAAATTTTTATTCAGCTATGGAATTTTTGTGTCAAAACAATGTGTGTGTGTACATAGTGTGAAGTAATATGTCCGCTGGTGGTAAAGAAAGTTTATCACTTGCTGCAGTTATGTTAAGTAAATTTTTATGATTACTAAACATGGACCTGGTTAAACGGAATGTGAAGAATAACACCAAGCCGCCTTGGCTCAAAATGATCAATTAACAGGCAAGAATGGTTTGACTTTCCATAATAGCGAACATTTTCTATGAATATTTTATAAGTATAATTGTTCTGTTTTTAACATCGTTCTTTCGGAAATAAGCATTCAAAGCGAACACATTACCTAACAAGTTCAGTGCCTGCTTAAGCAAATGCCATGATACCATATTCCAAACTAATGATTATGTTGTAAAACTAGGCAGATATTTTATGCCACATAAACTTGGAGCATCTGCATAAAATTTCACTTTAAAATACTTACGATCACTCCTCCTAGATGGTTACAAACCCAGAATAATAGTGTAGAATATTATTAATTTTGCTACATATTCAACAAAGTAAGGAGGTAACTACTTAGAAATTCTGTCTTAAATTTCCATCATTGGCCAAACTATGTAATTTATATTTTAAAATGCGAACTTCACAAAATAGTAATTTTTGTGTAAAACATTTCGCATTGCTGTACACATTTTATGAACATATGCAACCTGATAACACAATCAATAAAACCAGCAGTAATTTGAACCAGACGTCACGAAATTTTGCAGATATGTTCGGATCTGCACAAAAATGTGGACCCTATCGCTTTTGGTAATGATAATATTTTGGGGTATAAATTGGACCAGCAACTGCATTTTTGTCTGTTTTTTTAATACCTCTAGATGTTGCTTGACAGAGGTCAACAAATATTACTAATATTCAGTACAGCCCTTCTAATTACTTGTCCAGATACCCTTCACCGTGGGTTGTTGCGTGGTCGACTCGAAAAAACACCAAAAATTAAGTTTTCGGTCCACCTCATCAAAATATTAGTAACTGATCGTGCCCGAAAATTAAGACGTTGTCCTTGAACATACCTGGATCCTCATGAAAAATTTCGAAGCGATCAGCGCTATATTTTCGACCTCTAGTGTGGTAATGGGTTACTAAATAATATATGAATACGACAAGAAAATCAGACAAAAAATGTTGTTGGTCCATTTCATCAACTAAACATTTACCAAAAACAATAGAGGTCTTTATTGGCCAGTACCCATCCTACATGCAAAATTTCGTGAAGATTGGGCTATAACTGTGGCCTGTATCGTGTTTACAAATTATAATGGACATGCGGACGGACGGACACACATGTCTAATTCGACTCAGCTAGTCGAGATATGTATACTCTTGGGCCAATATTTCGCGGCGTTACAAACTCTTGGGGCTGCACAAAGCTATAATACCCTGACAACATGGTTGTGTAGGGTATAAAAAGTATTTTCATGAATTTTGAGTTATAATGACCCAATGCATGTATTTATTCATATGTGCTTAAGTTGTGGGACAAAATCGAGGTCATGGTATGTGGGTGGGAATTTTCTATTGGAGATGTGGGTGGGTACATAAAAACTCCAGAAGAAAAATTTGCCACAGGTTAAAGTTCGGAAATATGGCGCGATCATTTTTGCTGGTTAAACTATTATGCATGAAGATATTGCTTCATACCTTGATTTCCCGCTATTGCATGCATTTTCCATTCTGAATTTTTTACATTTTGTGTTACCGAACATTTTATTTTTTTGAAAAATCTTCTATTTTTTACCACAAACTAAATTAAACAAGTGAAAAAGGGCTGAACTTTGAAAATATGGGGAACATACCAAAAAGGTATAATTATACCAAAAAAGTTACCAAGCGATTGTTGTAAACCATAATGTAGAGCAACTACAAAGATATATGAGGCCATCACCAACGAACAAAATTTTTTGGGGTGTTGTAGAGACTGCTGGTTCAGTATGAAAATTGTCATTGGAAAACAAATTGTATATGTAGGTCCCTGGAGGCTATACATAAAGCGTGACTAATATTGATTACATCTTGTAGGAATTTTCGAACATTTGGAGTTATCATTTTATGAGGTACTATGTCTAATTGAGGACCGATATAGCTCTATTTCGATAGAAACATTTTTGCATCACAATACATTCATGCTAAATATTAACAAGTGAAAAAGCATTAAGTTCGGCCGGGCCGAGCTTTGGATACCCTACACCATAGGTATACTGGCAGAAATGAAAATGTAGGGAACATACCAAAACATGGACCTATACCGACATTTCTACAAACAGATTATGTAAACCACAATGTACACCAAGTACATTATGGTGGAAGCTGCTGTTTCAATATGAAAATTGGTATTGCAGATAAAGTGTATGAGTACGTCGCCGGAGGCTATACCTTAGCGGGGCCAATGTTGATTACATCGTGTAGGAATTACCGAACATTTCTAGTTATCATTATATGAGGTGCTATGCCTAATTGAGCACTGGTATACATCGAAATTAACATTTTTGCATCAGAATACATTTCTTTACGCTCTTTACGCTAAATATTAAAAATACCGAAAATCTGCAGGTAATATTTTAAATGTGGGCTAAACTTCATATGAAGTTCGTTATCGAACATTAAATTCTAGTTTTTTTATCTCGTTATCCTCCACAGGTGAAATGATTACAACAGAGTCTTAGAACAAAACCCACAACGCGGAACAAATCAGATATCTATTTTAATATAAATAATACCCTGTACCACAGTGTGGTGAAGGGTATAAAAAGGGGGTTATATGGGGAGTACCCCAAAAAGGGGCGAATATTATTAATTTTTGGTAGGAAGATTTGTTACCATATACGACTAGAAAATACCAAATTCGGCTGAAAATCGCGCTCAAGAACCTCAAAATACCGAAAATTGGGGTGCCCTTATATGGGAGCTACCGATATCGATTTGTAGAGCTATTTGGTACGCAATAAGAACCCAATGTACCAAATTTCAGCGAATTCGGTTGAAAATCGCGCTCTTGAACATTAAAATACCGAAAATTTGGGTGCCTTTATATGGGGGCTACCAGAAAAAGTGGACCTATATTTATAATTTGTGGATACATTTAGTACCCAATAAGAACCCAATGTACCAAATTTCAGCGTATTCGGTTGAAAAACGCGCCCAAGAACCCCAAAATGCCGATAATTGGGGGTACTGTTACATGGGAGCTATGCCTAAACGTGGACCGATATATCCCATCTTCGGCTAAGGTGATTACAACAGGCAGACGGACATGTTTATTTCATCATAGCATTTTACGCTGATAAGAATACTATATATGGTCGGAAATGATTATTCCGATGAGTTACGAATGGAAAATCTAACTTAATATACCCTCCACACTATATATATATAATAGCTGCATATTATATATTTAAATCGGTTCTGATTTAGATATAACTCTTATTATTTTTTCCATTATATGCTCCCCTAGCCTGCCCGACCACTAGTCTGCCCGATTGACATCAAATTTTGATAGATACGAAATTACAGATGACATTTGTTAAGTCCGCACTATAGGGACTGGGGTTTTGGCAGGCACAGTGCAACGAATCTCCCAATTGAGTCAGTACGTCCAATACGTACTCATGAGCAAATATATAAGAAATAAAACACGATATGTTTTTTTTTTAATAAAAGGTTCGACCAATGCCGATATTTATTTATGTTAAACGATATTACCTTTATTGTACAACAATATGTACGGTGGCTTACTACTTAAGCACGATCACAACAATATGTGAGTGTAGCCGATCAGTAACAACGAAAGTTATCCAAGTAATAACACGATGTTTGTTGACATATAGATGCCTAAAGGTGGCGCAAAATTGTCCGTTGAAATCTGTCAGCCTCATACTATTACAAGGGTGTAATAAAAAGGAGTAGACATATTTCAACGGCTAAGGCCTCTCAAATTAAAGGCTAACTATTTTAAATAGCAATTCTTGCTTAAACAACATTTTTAATTTCATCCGATTTTATATCATTGATCCTTTAAAGATGCTACGCCTGTCCGATCAAGAGAATATTATACGCATATAATTAAAATCAATTAAATAATTAGTTGTTGGGTTCAAACATCGTTACAAGGTGAATCTGTCCTTCTTATTCGAAGGAGGAATGTCGCCATTTTTCCAAAAAGTTGCGCCTTCCAAGAATTTTAAATAATAATTTAAACAATTAATTGATGATGTTAAAATCATTTTAAATAATAATTTAAACAATTAATTGATGTTGTTAAAATAATCAAATATTTATATCTGTGATCTTCTGAGTCCTATAAAAATCGTCTTTCTCCTCAACACCATTAAATTCCATTCTTCGACTTTCATCTCAGTTCAAAAGTTTTAATATGACATATAGTAACATATGAGTGTTGACACTCAATTATGTCGATGTTTCTTACTCTTCTCCCCAGTATTATTGTGAAATAAAAAACGAACGGTGTGTGTGTGGCATACATGACGAATCATGACCAAGAACATATAACTGTCTACATTACCTGTTGAAGTAAAAAATTCAGATACATCAATATCTGCTTGACCGGCTGGACCAACAGCAATGCAAAAACAAAAGTTTACATTACTTCGATGTAACAAATGTGTGTATGTGTGTCGGTTGTGTGTCACTTCATTGATTTTAAGGACATACATGTATGAACATATTACAGAAGTTTGTGTTACACTACATACCTACAAGGATACCTGCTGTAAGTTATGCAGGTTTATTTCATTCGTATGTGTGTAAATCTGCAAGTGTATGAATTTAAGTGTGTGTGCATGTGATTGAGTTGTGTTTATTATTGGCAAAAACTAATTAAAAATTGTATATTACAATTGTGCCATCGTCACATGTTACAACTGTTGCTATGTAGTAACAGACATACATGCATACATACATTGCAATAGTTGTCATTACACATCATCATCATCATAGTTTTGTACCGTCCGTCCTTGTTGGTTGTCGTTCATCTCTCACTTCGTGTCTGAATGTTATTTGTAAAGTTTTATAAATGTAATGATTTAATAAGAAAAATATAATTGCTGTTCCATATAGTGATGTGAACAACAACAGCACAAGCAAGCAAGCAAGCAAATATTGGCGGTGATTGAAAAACAAATTGCAAAATTTTAATTGGAATTGTAATCAATCAGATTGAAATGGTTGGGGCGGAGAGGTATTACAGTTCCATTGAATTGAAGATTTATACATTGTGAGTTAGAAATTGAAATAAAAGTTATATGTAACTGAAAGTATATATCAGGTAAATTTACTGGAATATAGGAGGTTATTACTTTTATAAAATTTAAGTTTTTTAAATCACAATTAATTTTTCCAAATTTATAAATACAAAATTTAATATCATTGTTTAATATAACATACCATAATCAACTTCTCATATTATCAAATATTTCCTTTTATCTCAATTATTACTATTCATTATTAGTTTTATTTGTTTTCGTTCATCGTCATAGTGTCATTTCGATTATTGTTATTACTGGTTTTTATTAACTATGAATTAACTATATGAATTTATTAATTAAATGACAATTTCTATATTTGTCAATTGGTTATTGTATTTGTTCATCGTACATACAAGTATATGTTTGAATTTGTTAGTTGTTAATTTAATCGAATGTAATGACATTTTTGTGACATTCTTCGTTCCATTCTCCCTCCGACGAGTGTGTGTTCATTGAACCCGATTTTCTCCAAATATTTGTATTTATTTTTATATCCCTTTTGGGCATAACTTACCGCTTGCTTATTAACTAATCAAATGTTTGTCTGGCATTTGTCGTTTGGAATTTTTGTTGTTGCCATTATTATGTGTCTGCAATGAATTGAATGAAAATAAAACAGAATAATGTGATAACTGTAATCCGCAAACAATCAGTTTAATAAAGGTCACCTCAGACATCTAGCCAAAAACTGGCAGACATTGACATTGAATTGTAATGTTAATAAAAAAATTCGAATAAATATATAAATAAATAAAGTGGTAAATATAAATTGTATATGGTATTTGTTGATTTGTTTATGAAATTTTGAAATTTTTATGGTCATTGGAAATTGTATGTAAATTCTGAAATTATATTTAGAGTCTTAAATTTTCGGTAAATATTCAAAATGAATTTTGTTATATATACGAATTTTTATAAAAGGGATTTATTTGCAGATTGGGGGATTTGCTTGGTAAAGATCGAACAAATTTGAGCATCCGAAGAGTTATAATTCAAATTTGTCCGATAATGTTATTATAAGCAGTAAGTACATTATCCTCACATAAAAATCATGACTTCAAAATCATGTAAATTTTTATACCCTTCACCACACTGTGGTACAGGGTATTACGTCTTTGTGCATATGTTTGTAACAGGCAAAAATAATCGAGATGGACCCATGGTTCCTTTTGAGAATATGCATAGAATCACTTTCTGAGTCGATTTATGCATGTCCGTCTGTCCGTCAGGTCGCATTTATGATCCGATTTGGATGAAATTTGGCACAGGTCACTTAATTGGCCCAAGGGCGAACCCTATTGAAATTGGGAAAAATCGGTTCAGATTTAGATATAGCTCCCATATACATTTTCGCCCGATTTAAGGTAAATAGTGTATCAAAGTCCCTATATATCTTTCGATTTGCACGAAATTTGACACAGCGTAATGAATAGGGTCTAAAATGATGGGTGTTAACTTTCCTGAAAATCGTTCAGATTTAGATATAGCTCCCATATATATCTTCGTCCGATTTAAGGTGAATGGTGTACCAACGTCCCTATATATCATTCGATTTGCACGAAATTTGGCATAGCGAAATGGATTAGGTCTAGAATGATGTGTGTTAAGTTTCCTGAAAATCGGTTCAGATTTAGATATAGCTCCCATATATATTTTCGTTCGATTCAAGGTAAATAGTGTACCAAAATCCCTATATATCTTTCGATTTGCACGAAATTTGGCATAGCGTAATGAATTAAATCTAGAATGATGTGTGTTTAGTTTCCTGAAATCGGTTCAGATTTAGATATAGTTCCTAAATTTGGCACAGCTCATTAATTTGGCCCAAAGACGAACCCTATTGAAATTAGGAAAAATCGGTTCAGATTTAGATATAGCTCCCATATATATATATATATATCTTCGTCCGATTTAAGGTAAATTGTGTACCAAAGTCCCTATATATCATTCGATTTGCACGAAATTTGGCATATCATAATTAATTAAGTCTAGAATAGTGCACGTTAAGTGTCGTGAAAATCGGTTTGGATTTACATATAGCTCCTATATAAATTTTCGTCCGATTTAATTTAAATGGTGTACCAAAGTCCCTATACATATTTCGATTTGCACAAAATTTGGCATAGTGTACTGAAATGAATCTGAGTGATTTGTGTAAAGTTTCCTGAAAATCGGTTCAGATTTATATATAGCTCCTATATATTTTTTCTTCCGATTTTATGTAAATTGTCCACTAAAGACTCAAAGCTTGTCCGATTGCCACACAATTTTGTACAATAAACTGTATTTAATATATGTTAATCTCTGCCATTCGCATTGAAATCGGTTCAGATTTTGATATAGCTTCTAAATATATATTTTTATCCGATTTTACACAAAATTGACACAAATTTTGCACAACGTATTAAAGTTTTGAAATGTGGAAAATTTTGAAATCGGTTCGGATTTGGATAGAGTTTTATATATATTTTCTCCCGAGTGTTGGTAATTTTGTCCCATTGCAGAACAAATATCTGAACAAAGGAAAAAAATAGTATAGGTTGTAGAATTCGACGTCTGTTGGTGTTCATCTGTTGAATATACCCAAAGTGTGAAGGGTATCATATAGTTGGCCCCGCCCGACTTTACTACTTTCCTTACTGGTTTCAATTATAAACTAATCAGTCAAAACATTTATAAATGTAAAACTATATTTTAATAATAAGTTCTTATTTTACAAAGAACTAAAAAATATGACTCAAATATCTGAATATGAAAATAACGGTTTCATATGCCACACCTGATTGTGTCACTTGAATTTTAATTTTTTTTAATATTTTGTGTGACTTAATAAAATGCGATTCATATCACTAAAAACAAATCCCAAAATCAAAACCTTTGAACTACTTTCGTTGAAATTGAAACGAAGCACGTTTCTTCAATTAATTTCGCCCTACAATATCCTGTTTTTAATTTCCAAATTAATTCAAATTACAATTCTCCGAAAAGTCTCAAAAAAAAAAACGTTAAAGACAAAAACTGTCAAGACATTTATCAAATTTACGGAAAAAATATAAAAGAAGGCCAACAACAGCTATGACGACAACAACAATAAAGGCAATTAAACAAATCTATCTTTTGTTCTTTCCACAGAAAAAAGACAAAGAAAACAAAACTTACCCAAAATAGGCAATAGAACTAGTGACAACAATTCGTTCGTTTTTCTTCTTCCGTCTTTCTCTCGTTCTTTGTAGCAAAAATTTCTTTAGAACAATTGAAATTACGACACAGGGTATTGTCCATGGTATGATATTGTAGTTGGAGTACGATGATCACAATCACGTACCTGACATTATCTATCATCATCAGACATTTGTTCATGACAATGTAAATGAGTTTTGTAATTTCTTTTCTTGTGTGTGTCAGCTACAAATATTCAGCGCAAAGGGTTATAAGTGTGGAAGTTGTAGAAAAGTTTAGAGCCCTACCTATGTTTTATGTGGTGACATAAAACGTGGAGAGTGATATTTTGTGTAAGGAAAAAGCTTAATACGCTTCCTGACGACTGAAGAAGTTTTAGGGGAAATAAATAAATAATCACTAAGGGAGGGACAAAGTCGGACGATGATATCCTCTACCAAGTAATACAATCTAACACGTAACCAATTCGAGATCAGAGTTGATCGTATATTTGGAAGCTTTAACTAAATCCGATTTAAATGAAATATAACAAACATCAGGTTCATTTATTTATAGGTATCCGATGAACAGAAGAAGTGAACATCCAAATGCCTAAAATCGGTCGATACTTCATAGCCTATTTAGAAACAAATTACCTGTGATATTTTTTTGATACAGAGGCTATATTAAAATATGTCCCTTTATTTACAATATTTTCCAAATAAGTTTTATTAACCAGAATGCAAATAACAGCACCTTTGGTTGGAAAATGCGACTAAAACCTTTAACCGAAAATTGGTCGGCATCTTTATATAGAAACTACACCAAACGTCATAGCAATGTATGTAAGAAATATACGCACATACTTTAAGGGTTCTACGGCGAATATTTCGATATACTGCAAATGGGTGAGAAGTTTAATAACGGTGGGAGGGAAGGAAGGAGGGAAGGAAAAAGCCAAGGGGACTCTTTTTACCTAAATGTTTTCAATAGGCAGAAGATCACACAGAAAACTTTCTGAAGGACAGATCATATTTTGTTTGCTGAAGACCTTTTGAAGTTAATTCATAAGCGTTGGTTCTTCGTTTGGTATTTAAATAGACGTAATGTCTTCTAATGGTTTTAATTAGACGGAGGACATTCTAGAGGTTTTCTATGGACAGAAGACCTTTTAAAAGTCTTCTACAGGCAGAAGTCCATATATAATGACACTCTGAAGCCTTATGTAGCAAAAAGGACTTCACATTTGGATAGTCTTCTATAGACAAACGACATTTCAAACGATTTATGTAGATTTGATAAGATCTTGTATAGGCAGAAGCCATTCCATTATTTATAGACAGAAAACTTCACAGATATTCTATTGGTAAAAAATCTTCTAAAGGTATTTCATACAGAAAGTTTCTTCAGTATGCACATCGTAGTTTGAAAGTTGTCTATTGAAAGAATCCGTCTGTCTGTTTGCCCCAAACAAGTTAGATAGACCGCAAATTTAAAATTGAATTTCCGGCCGACGAGGCTGTTATTTGGCATTCTAGGTTCTCGAGTGATGATAAACATTTCTGCAGAAAAGTTGCAATATATGTAAGTCGATTTTTGACATTGTGGCCATATAAAGGTCCCAATCGCTATAGGTATTTTAAAAGTTGGCTAATTTCCCAACGAATCTCCGATAAGTTGGGCATATTTATGTATTCCTCATTCTTGATGAGTGAGTGAAGCAAATTTTACACTAAGGTACAGGGTATTATGTCTTTGTGCATATGTTTGTAACAGGCAAAAGGAAACGAGATAGACCCATGGTTCCTTTTGAGAATATGAAATAGAATCACTTTTTGAGTCGATTTACGCATGTCCGTCCGTCCGTCTGTTGAAGTTAAATTGTAAAGTACAGGTCACATTTATAACCCGATTTGGATGAAATTTGGCAAAGCTCATTTATTTGGCCCAAGGACGAACCCTATTGAAATTGGGAAAATCGGTTCAGATTTAGATAGATTTTTAGTAAATGGTGCACCAAAATACCTAAATATCTTTCGATTTGCACGAAATTTGGCATAAAGTACTGAAATAAGCCTAGAAATTTATATATGAGCTATATCAGATTTAGATATAGCTCATATATAAATATTCGTCCGATTTAAGGTAAATGGTGTACCAAAGTCCCTATATATCTTTCGATTTTCACGAAATTTGGCATAGCATAATGAATTAGGTCTAGAATGGTGAAAATCGGTTCCTGAAAATCGGTTCAGATTTGGATATAGCTCCCATATATATTTTCGTCCGATTTAATGTAAATGGTGCACCAACGTCCCTATATATCTTTGGATTCAGACGAAATTTGGCAGAGCGTACTGAATAAAGCCTAGAATGATGTGTGTCGAGTTTCTTGAAAATCGGTTTAGATTTAGATATAGCTCCCATATATATTTTCGTCCGATTTTATGTAAATGATGCACCAAAGTCAGTATATATATCTTTACTACTTTCCTTACTGGTTTAAAGCATACAGTCGGGTGGTCCGACATATAATACCCCACACAACTACCTTTGAGCTCTAATTTTCCTTTATTGAAAATTCCCTGTGATGATTTTTTGAACATTTCCAGGAAAACAAACGAAAAACCAGTAAGGAAAGTAGTAAAGTCGGACGGGGCCGACTATATGATACCCTTCACCACTTTGAGCATATTCAACAGATGAAATAGAAGCTATATCTAAATCTGAACCGATTTCAACGATTTCAGGAAACTTAACACACATCATTCCAGACCTCATCCATAACGCAGTGCCAAATTTCGTGCAAATCGAAAGATATATAGGGACTTTGGTAGACCATTTACATTAAATCGGACGAAAATATATATAGGAGCTATATCTAAATCTGAACCGATTTTCAGGAAACTTAACACACACCATTCTATAACTAATTCATTACGCTGTGCCAACTTTGGTGCAAATCGAAAGATATATAGGGACATTGGTGCACCATTCAGATTAAATCGGATGAAAATATATATGGGAGCTATATCTAAATCTGGACCGATTTTCAGGAAACTTAACACACACCATTATATTCCTAATTGATTACGATGTGCCAACTTTCGTGCAAATCGAAAGATATATAGGGACTTTGGTGCACCATTTAAATTAAATCGGACGAAAATATATATGGGAGCTATATCTAAATCTGAACCGATTTTCAGGAAACTTAACACACATCATTCTATACCTAATTCAGTACGCTATGCCAAATTTCGTGGAAATCGAAAGATATATAGGTACTTTGGTGCCACGTTTACCTTAAATCGGACGAAAATATATATGGGAGCTATATCTAAATCTGAACCGATTTTCACGAAACTCAGCACACACCATTATGGACCTAATTCAGTACACTATGCCAAATTTCGTGCAAATCGAATGATATATAGGTACTTTGGTGCCTATATCGGGCGAAAATATATATGGGAGCTATATCTAAATCTGACCCGATTTTCACGAAACTCAGCACACATCATTTTGGACCTCATTCAGTACGCTATGCCAAATTTCGTGCAAATCGAATGATATATAGGTACTTTGGTGCCTATATCGGGTGAAAATATATATGGGAGCTATATCTAAATCTGAACCGATTTTTCCCAATTTCAATAGGGTTCGTCCTTGGGCCAAATAAGTGACCTATGCCAAATTTCATTCAAATCGGATCAAAAATGCGACCTGTACTTTGTTCACAAAAATACATGGACGGACGGACGGACAGACGGACATGCGTAAATCGACTCAGAAAGTGATTCTATGCATATTCTCAAAAGGAACCATGTGCCTATCTCGTTTCCTTTTGCCTGTTACAAACATATGCACAAAGACATAATACCCTGTACCACAGTGTGGTGAAGGGTATAAAAATCAAAATACGCGTTACAATCTTCAATGTTTTTAGTAGTTTTTTTGAACAATTTTTTTTCATATAAGGCCAATTTGTTTCGTATTGTAATTCCGCTTTTATAACCCTATTAGAGGATTAATGTAAACTTAAAGTTATTGAAATTTTCCCATATTTGTTGTAGAATACTCTTTAAGCCATTATTGTAGGTATTGTCACATAGGTAGGCATGTTGTGGGAATAAAATGAAATTCATAATAAAAAAAATCAAAACTCGGCCACAATGAATCACATTCTACCCCCAGACTTAGCAATGCGGTTAAGGAGTAACATATATATGGATGTTTCAAAATCTAATTGTGTGTGAGAATTAACTTAAAGCTACGCATTGGCCCACAAAATCGACCGACTCACCAACCGTCCTCCGTCCACATTATTCAACATTAAATATATGGGTTGGGTGTTTTGATTTATATTTATATCTTTATGAACTAACAACAATAGCAACGTACATATATGTATGTATATGATATGAATTTTGTATGTTATATTTTGTGTCTGTTTGTTTTGTTATTTTCTTTTTTTTTTTTGGTAACTACAAGTGTGAACACTCTATGAACAATTGTATGGGAACAAAAACATTCATTATGAACTCACAAAGGAGTCCCGTCGTACGTGCTTGTTGTCAAACTATGTTGCTTTGCTTTAAGAGTTATTATCCGAAGATGGCCATAATTTATTTTACCAAAAAACACACAATGAACAAACCTTAAGAACAAAAACATAAGAATTCGCCCCAAAAAATGCAACAACAACAATGTTGTAATATATTAATTTACTTAGAAGATTTACAATAACGATAACCACAACACGTCTTCGTATAAGAGAAATAATAACTAGAAACTAAAGGGGGGAAATTATTTGATTTTTTTGTACTCATTTATTTATTTATTTATCATGAATTTTAGTTTAATTGAATTACTCTGAATTCAATTGAGAGCAACATGTTCTTTTTTAGAAAATCATTCAAGTAATTGTTATTTTTATGGTGTGTGCGAAAAAATATGTGTATTGATATTTTTGAAATGTTTTCTGGGAAATTTTGAATCCCAAATAATTTAAAACGGGGTTAAAGATAATTGTAAGTAAGTTTGTTGGGAATTATTAAATATTCCCTGATTATAAGTTGGTTTTATAAGATTTGTTGGGTTTTTCTTTAAAACCCTTACTTTACGTCCTTAAGTACATCGAATAGTTGGTAGCAACCACTTGGTAAAACAGCACCAAACGTCTAACAGGGTAGAGGCTATGGATTTATTAATGTAGTGGGTCATCCTCTAATCTACCCAAATTTACAGATGGCCTTCCTACAACTTTGCACAGAAAATAGAAACCTTAATCTATAGATTTGTTTATATCTGAGGCCCCCACCTACAATCACAAAATCACACCTTGTAATAATTGGGGTCCAGTTCAATATTTAAAAGATAAAATGACACACAAGGAATCCGGTTAGATGGACGAAATGCTATGCAAAAAAAAAACCTCATTCGACTTTATTGAAGAAACGTATCCCCCATATAACGCTCAATATTGTTGGCAGTTTTTTTTTTTCAAAATAATCAACTGGTATTTTGTGTTCTCACTAAGCAGAAAATCTTTTGGTTTTAGTTTCTCAAACCATTTTAAATGCTTCACGAGTATTTGTTATTTTGAAGAAATTAGCCGTCTTTTACCACCGATATAGAAACCAGTAAGGAAAGTTCAAAACTCGAAATTAAATGTGTGATCTGCATAGATATTTGAACCAATAAAAAAACTATACCAACACAATTCTTAAATCTATGAAATATTTTATCTTAATCGGACAAACCATGGGCGTTTGGTGCACCATTTACAAATAAATCGAACGTACTTATGTATGAGAGCAATATATAAATCTAAACCGATTTCAACAAAACTGCTCAGACATCAAACTGGACGTAATGCAGTTCGCTATGCAAAATATATATGGGTGCTATAAATGAATTTGAACCGGTTTATACAAAACTTCACGGATGTTAAACTGGACCTAGATCAGTATGTTGGGCAAAATTTTGTATTGATCGGACAAATATTGTGTGTTTGGTGCACCATTTAAATAAAATCGGACAAAACTCTATTTGGAAGCTATATCTAAATCTGAACCGGTTTTCTTCAAATTGAAAAGGAATCATCCTTGGGCCAAATAAGTGACCTGTGCCAAATTTGGGTTCGTCCTTGAGCAAAATAAATTACCTGATAGAACCATAATTGTGACCTGAAATACGGACATGCAAAAATCGACTCAGGAAATGTTTTCGTGCATATTCTCAAAGGTAACATAATACCCTGTACCACCGTGTGGTGAATAGTAGAAAAGGGGCGAATATTAATAGGAATCCAAAAAACAATTTTCTTCAATCTCATAATACCGAAATTTTGGGGGTAACGTTATATGGGGGTTACTCAAAAAAATCGGTTAATATTGATCATTTTTGGCAGGAAGATG
Organism: Musca vetustissima; assembly: GCF_032173495.1. Taxonomy (NCBI): domain Eukaryota; kingdom Metazoa; phylum Arthropoda; class Insecta; order Diptera; family Muscidae; genus Musca; species Musca vetustissima. Next base: position 3,074 of record NW_026886841.1, on the reverse strand, counting down.
TGCACAGATTTTGTTAATTTTTAGTAGAAGGCTTTCGAATCAAATGAAAATCCAAAATAATAAGATACAGAAAATTGCGATCAAAATGTCAAAATATATCGCAATTTTAGACGTACCGTTATATGGGGGCTACCCAAAAAATTCGATCAATATTGATCATTTTTGGCAGAAAGATTTGCCACCCAATTAGAACCAAACTTACCGATATTGGTACCCGAGAAGAACCCAAAATGCGAATTCGCTTGAAAATGCGCTCAAAAACTACAAAATACCGAAATTTTGGGGCTACTGCTATATGGGGGTTACCCGAAAAAATAGACCGATAGAAAAGTTGATAGTAATAATATTGATTGTATATACTCGCATATGGGATGTATTTTTTCAGTCTCGGAATTTAGTTTGCTTCGCATTATGTTAGAGTCCAATAGTATTTATTTGGGTCATCACATAGTTGGCTTCTGCTTTGCTTACTATTTTATTCGTGTGTATTTTTCCAATACCCATAAATAGTGCAGATATTGGATATATCGGTCTACATCGAATATATTTGTGCTTTTCGGACATGTTTATAATATTGTTAACATACATATTTATTTTTGTTTATGTATAATACACGCATATCGATCAATACGCATGTACCTCGTGATTTGTCCATTTTTTTACCGAAATGCTGACCTTAAACAATTCAGAATTTATGAAGTATGTCTAGTTGTCAAAACAATCGTGTCTTCAAAAAATACTTGTTCACTTTCTTTTCAAATGAAAGTCGGAAACAATAATTATTTATGTTTATTTCGTGTCAATATTTTTGGTTTTCAATTTTACATAACATAAGCCGCTCACTCTCATATATAAACATAAACATATACTGCGACTATTAATTTTCTGGTAATTTACCAAAAAAAACATAAAGTAATACTTATTACAAAGTATTTCAAACACAGCACATATTTTTTGCCTTTTGTGTGTTAGCAATAAACACCTTTCATGTTATTTTTGGTTTTGTTACCCATCATTTTCCAATAAATCATGTTTAGCTTATGAGGTCAGTTATTCCCATGCTTCTTTAATGATTTTGGTTAAATGATTTGTCGGCATTTCTTCTTTGTATTTTTTGAGTGTGTGTAAGTTGTTTTGATTTTCTTTAAGCCGCCTTCAATGAGTTTTGAGTCGATATATATTTTTTTTCGTCATTGATTTGCTGTTCAATGATGAAAAATGATTAAAAACCCATTTGCGGCAAAGCTCAAATGTAAGCTGCCTATTAGTAGACCACCCAATGACATATTTTGTGTGTTGTTCCATGGCTATTTATAATAATATTAATAATAGTGTGAAAATGTTGTAAACTATGAAATTTAATACAATGTTTATATGCCGCTAACAGTAAACAGGGGCTCAGGGGACATAGGTTTCACGACATGCAATATGTAATCGATTTTAAGTGCATGGAAGGTCATTGTTTATATGAAAGTATTTTCAAATATAGGTAAAACAACTTCTTCCCAAAAAATTTTCAATAAAGTTAATTTTTTCGAGGCAAGAACTTTCAAGCCCAATTTTCCATCCTGAGTGTCTGTAATTTTGTATTTCATTTTCTCGGGAATGGAATGCCAAAATCATATTATTTACAAAGACATAGCCTCCAAACAAATTTCCCGATCTTAAAAGGAAATTTTGAATGACTACCACATGACAAAGTGTATAATAAGTTCTATCTGGCCGAAGTTACAGTCTTATTTATACCCCCAACATTGAATGGAGCATGAATAGATTTGTCATTCCATTTGTAACTCACTGAAATATTCATTCTAGACTCCATATATAATTGATCCAGGCTGTCCGCCCGTCTGTTGATATCATTGGTCAGATGCTTATTCCATTCAGTATTTTGGACACATTTTTAAACCGATGTTTCATAAGTATTTTTAAATTTTAGAAAAATATTACCTAGGTTGTGGCTATAATATACTATTTCTTGTGCCTTGTGTATTATGTCCATGGAAAATGTAGTATGAATACATATTGTGTTATTATTCTATAACAATTAAAAACGTCCTGTTTGGGAAGACCGAACTTTTTACACCCTCCACCATAAGCTGACAATTTTAAATAACATTAATCGTTCGGACCCTCATAAATTATTTCATAAGAATATTTGACACCCAACGAGAACAATGGCGCACCAAACGTTCAAGGTCTGTCCGATTCATAAAAAAATTTGCTGAGCTCACTGAATTATGTCCAGTTTGAAATCGATTCAGATTAAGATATAGCTCTCCAATTAATGGTGCACAATAGATTCTGGACCATATGCACGATATTATGTTTAATACATTAAATCGAGTCTAGAAATGTTTTAGTTTTTTTATACCCTTTACCACACTGTGGTACAGGATATTATGTCTTTGTGCATATGTTTGTAACAGGCAAAAATAATCGAGATAGACCCAGGATTACTTTTGACAATATCTATGCATATTCTCACTCATCTATGCATATTCTCATCTCATCACTTTCTGAGTCGATTTATGCATGTCCTGTCCGTCTGTCCGTCCGTCCATGTATTTTTGTTAACAAAGTACAAGTCGCATTTATGATCCGAATTAGATGAAATTTGGCACAGCTCATTTGTTTTGCCCAAGGACGAACCATATTGAAATTGGGAAAAATCGGTTCAGATTTAGATATAGCTCCCGTATATATCTTCGTCCGATTTAAGGTAAATGGTGTACCAAGGTCCCTATATATCTTTCAATTTGCACACAATTTGGCATAGCGTACTGAATTAAGTATAGAATGATGTGTGAAAAGTTTCGTGAAAATCGGTTCAGATTTAGATATAGCTATCATATATAGTTTCGCCCGATTTTAGGTAAATAGTCCACTAAAGTCCCTATATATCTTTTGATTTGCACGAAATTTGGCACAGCGTAATGAACAAGGTCTACAATGATGTGTGTTAAGTTTCGTGAAAATCGGTTCAGATTTAGATATAGATTCGTCCGATTTAAGGTAAATTGTGTAATTGTGTCCCTATATATCTTTCAATGTGCACGAAATTTGCCATAGTG
>NW_026886840.1:0-8407 GCF_032173495.1 Musca vetustissima | reverse complement strand
GCATTCCCAAAATAGCAAACCTTCATTACATGCTAATGATATGTTTTCGTTTTGGTGATGACCGGCAATGATAAGGATCTCCTCATATATCGAGGAACATATGTCGTCCTTCCAAAGGCATGCTAAATATGTTACACATTTCTATTTTCAAATCTTACAATAAATCGAATTCTTTTGTTTCGAGTGTGCTTTATGTTCAGTTGCACTGATTCCTATCTAAATCCTTTTTTGGGCAAAAAAAGAAGGACACCTTATCTTTGCAGATTAATCACAAGTGCATGCATGAATGTATGTTCTATATATGAATACATATGAGCAGGTAGTTAGGTGGACATATAAGAAAGTATTTCGATTTCATTCAATGTCCTTGAGAAGTCCCGTGAAATGATTTTCCTTTTGAGATCGAACTAAATTATTGTGTTCTAGTTTTTCTTTCATTGTCTTTCAAAATGCCTCTGAGTGTCATCACAAATCCACACATACCTATACATATATGCCTTGTGATTAATCTGCAATGATAAGAACGAAGAAAGAGAAGATTTAGATGACAATCTCAGTGCATTCGAGAGAAAAGAAGAAATATACTATAATATGGGAACATTGAGTTGTAGGCACTCCCTACCCATCCATATATCCTCATATCCTTACATTACATTCTAATGCTTAGACATATGTTTTCAGCATAGCCATGCAGATTTTTATCATTGCCAGCCATTTACGAAGAATAATTTGCTTTAATTGTTTAGAAAAATATTTCATTTTGCTACTGTTGCGATTTCTATCTGCAAATATTGGGCTTGATCGCAATCAACCCACATATGCCTTCATATGTTATCTTAATGACTTGGTAGTTTGTTCTAAATTGAAACATTAAGATATATGAAATCCCATATGATGAAGATGATCAGGGGAATCTTTTGGTAAACCATAGCAAATGAAGAAATGAACAACGATCATATCAAGATTAGATGCGAACTCAGCAAATGTGAACTTTTGGAAAATGGGTCAATTAAAAGGTCATATCTGATAGCAAAGAGTTAAAAGAAACACACACACACACACAAAACCTGTGAGGATATTGATTTTTCTAGTGATAGATCTTAAAATTATGATAAGTAGTTTCAACACTAATTGCCATTATTATATATTTCAGATTATCTGTATGTTGTAGACAAAAAATTAAAAAATGATAATAAAAGTACTGAAAAGTCATACAGAAAATGCTCTATATGAATGGGTGCTACCATGTGAACCCTGGAGGATTTCTGATCAAAAAAAAAAAAAAAATTATTCTTTAATAAATCTACGCCTTGTGTAGATCCATGAAAAAATATTCTTTAATAAATCTACGCCTTGTGTAGGTCCATGAAAAAATATTCTTTTATAAATCTACGCCTTGTGAAGATCTATGAAAAAATATTCTTTAATAAATCTACGCCTTGTGTAGATCCATAAAAAAAATATTCTTTAATAAATCTACGCCTTGTGTAGATCCATGAAAAAAATATTCTTTAATAAATCTACGCCTTGTGTAGATCCATGAAAAAAATATTCTTTAATAAATATACGCCTTGTGTAGATCCATGAAAAAATATTCTTTAATAAATCTACGCCTTTTGTAGATCCATGAAAAAATATTCTTTAATAAATCTACGCCTTGTGTAGATCCATGAAAAAATATTCTTTAATAAATCTACGCCTTGTGTAGATCCATGAAAAAATATTCTTTAAAAAATCTACGCCTTTTGTAGACCCATGAAAAAATATTCTTTAATAAATCTACGCCTTGTCTTGAAAAATATTCTTTAATAAATCTACGCCTTGTCTTGAAAAATATTCTTTAATAAATCTACGCCTCAGTTGGCCCTTGAAAAATATTCTTTAATAAATATTCTTTAATAAATCTACGTAAAAAATAGCCCTTAAAACCTATTTAATAAATCTACGCCTTGTCCATGAAAAAATATTCTTTAATAAATCTACGCCTTCTCAGGGCCATGCAAAAATATTGTTTAATAAATCTACGCCTTGTTGAGGTCCATTAAAAAATATCCTTTAATAAATCTACGCCTTGTTGAGGTCCATGAAAAAATATTCTTTAATAAATCTACGCCTCAGTTGGCCCATGAAAAATATTCTTTAATAAATCCACGCCTCAGTTGGCCCTTGAAAAATATTCTTTAATAAATCCACGCCTCAGTTGGCCCTTGAAAAATATTCTTTAATAAATCTACGCCTTCAGTTTGTCCTTGAAAAATATTCTTTAATAAATCTACGCCTTGTGTAGGTCCTTGAAAAAATATCCTTTAATAAATCCACGCCTTGTGTAGGTCCTTGAAAAATTTTCTTTTAATAAATCCACGCCTTGTCCTTGAAAATATATTCTTTAATAAATCCATGCCTCAGTTGGCCCTTGAAAAATATTCTTTAATAAATCTACGCCTTCTCAGGGCCATGAAAAAATATTCTTTAATAAATCTACGCCTTCTAAAGGGCCATGAAAAAATATTCTTTAATAAATCTACGCCTTCTAAAGGGCCATGAAAAAATATTCTTTAATAAATCTACGCCTTGTTGAGGTCCATGAAAAAATATTCTTTTATAAATCCACATCTTGTAAGGAAGTGTCGATGAAAAAATATTCTTTAATAAATCCACGCCTTAGTTGGCCCTTGAAAAATATTCTTTAATAAATCCACGCCTCAGTTGGCCCTGGAAAAATATTCTTTAATAAATCTACGCCTTGTGGAGCCCCAGAAAAATAGTCTTTAATAAATCCACGCCCTGTGTAGATCCATAAAAAAAATATTCTTTTATAAATCTACGCCTTGTGAAATCTATGAAAAAATATTCTTTAATAAATCTACGCCTTGTCTTGAAAAATATTCTTTAATAAATCTACGCCTTGTTGAGGCCCATGAAAAATTATTCTTTAAAAAATCTACGCCCTGCTTGGGTTCATGAAAAATATTCTTTTCAAGATCCACCCCTTGGGTGTCCATGTAAAATTATTATTCAAGGATTATATTTTACAGGTTAAAATTTTTATTATATTTGTTTATTCTATAATTATTTCCCCTAAATGTTTATTTTGCAGCTTAGCATGATTTGCAAATATTGAAATTTATAAAATTTTCCTTTTTTACCATATTTATTTCTTTTTCAATTGACCTAGCAAACAAACGTGTCAAGCATGAATGCCACCAAAAATATTTAGTCAGACATTCATTATGATCAAATTGTGTTTATACAGCCTGCATTAATTTATTATTTTTAATATGGTATTCAAACAAATTTTCAAAAAAAAATTATATTTTCTTAATGCTATTCAAACGTGACATAGGAAAATGAAAATGTATTTTTAAAGAAAACATTCGAAAAAAAACAACTCAAAATCACGACATTGAAAATGTTAAAATAACAATATTTTTATGAAATTATGAATCGAACGAAAATATTTTCTAGGTAAATAGAAATGTCAATGAATAATTGAAAGGAAAACAAGCAAGCATTGCCAGTGGAGCATTTCAAGCAAAAAAAGAAAGTCTTTCAAATTTTTTTGTTATTTTAGGCACAAAACGAAACAAATGTGTGATGCCACACAAGAGGCCATGTGTAGGGCACAGTGAATGGTCCAACATGCACACATGTGTGTATTGGTGTATGATGTTGTGTACAAACCCCTAACGCCCTTAGGGGCTCAACCGCACACACACATGCTCTAATCAGCAATGCCTTAATCAGGAAGCAAAAAAAAACACACAAAGACACATCCTGGGCCTTTGTCGAATGCAAAGACAGAAATCCCTCACCCACATTTTTTGCTGCTGCTGATGACAGAGTAGCAAAACCCCGAACAGTAACCATAATTCCTTTTATTTTCTTGGTTGACCAAAGAGACCCTGAAGTAGTGGCCCACACAATACCCAACCATAAGATCCTTTCATAAGGATTTATGCTTCAATTGCATTTAGTTTGTATACATTTCTCTGCCAGGAGATTGTTATTTTAACAAGGATGCTCAAAATAAACAACGAATGGCCGACTCAATTAAATCTCCCAAAAAGAAGAAGGGAAGAAGGATAACGACGAGTTCCTAACTGCCACCAAAATTGTCTTCTTTTTCCATGTCAAAGGAATTATTATGTCGTTCTTATGTTATTTTAGGTCCTTACAATAACAATCCCTAAAATAACAATTCCCAAGAAAAAAAAATCCAAGTCCTTTTTGTTTTCTCCTTTCTCTTGACAGCAGAGACAAACGGTCAAAGAATGGTCATAGAGTCACATTGATGGATTTCTGAGGAAGTCGAGTTTTCTTCTTAGGAAGCAACAAAATAAGATCACTTGATAAGGAAGCTAAGATGTTGTCTTTATTCAGGCTAAGACTTTTACCTTTTCTTGTGTCAAAAATGAAATAAAGAAAGAAAAAAGAAAACGAAAAAAAATCTTTTCTTTGGCATTAAGATTGCAATCAATGAATAGCCCAGCAAATGGACTCATTATCCCAGTGAAATTAAGTAATGGACCACTAGTGGTAATGTTGCAAAAAAGGACTACAATTGCACATCGATTTTTAAAAGCCTGTCTAGACATCTTCTTTTTCTTATCATTGATAAAAAAACCGGGACAACTAATGTTGTGTCAAAAGATAGCAATCTAAATGAAACTATGCTCTATGGTGTTATGTTTATGGCTTATCCCAAAAAGTATGCAACATTTTTAGCTATTAGGCACAAAAGAAAACAAAACATATAGACCAGCAAACATTTTTGGTGGGAAAGGGAAATTATTGACTACATCATTTTTTTCCGCAAAAAATTCGAATTTTTTTCTAATGTAGAACATTTTTTAAAATAAAAAAAAACTGTTTTAAACATCCTCTTTTTTGCACAGGCAATGAACAAATTATCTTTAAAAATGTTTTTAAGCAGACCCTAAGGATAAATCTATGCTGTGTGTATTTTACGGATAAAAATCTTAAAAAATGTATGCCTTGTGTTTGTCCATGAAAAAATATTCTTTAACCAGTGAGCGGAGCAGTATCGTCGGACGGGGCCGACCATACAATACCCTACACAACTACCACGGAACTCAAATTTTCTGCGGATGTTTATTCCGAGCTTGGACAATATTTCGTGATATTTGCATCATCTTGCCCGATTAGAGTACAGAACAGCTATTGTCCAGATTCCCTTCACCGTGGGTTGTGTTGTGATGTTCGGTTTTCATTTGTGGTCTATATATCGACTCGAAAATAACACAAAAAATTAAATTTTCGGTCCACATCATTCCAAAATTATTATCTGATCATCGTCAAAAATTATATGCGTTGTCCTTGACCATAACTGGAACCTTATGGAACATTTCAAAGCGATCAGCGCTATAGTTCCACTCTCTAGAGTGATAATTGGTTACTAACTAATATACGAATACGGAGATACCTGTAAATATTTAGGTGTAACTCCCACATACGAGCACATACAACAATGTAATTTGTATTCATTTAAAGGTCAACCACTCCTCTTGGATATAATATCAACTTCTCGGGTCTATGTCATTCAGAATACAAATTTTGTCATTTTTCACACAAAAGTTGGACCCTGACTTTGACCCTCTAAATATTAACCAATCTTTATCAGAACAGGCATGCTTATCCTTTGGCCCGATCCCCTTTTCCATGCATTTCACGTTGTTCGGGCCATTATTGCGGCCTCTGGAGCGACCAGAAAAACCGACAAAAATTTAGTATTTGGTCCATTTCATCCCCTAAATATTAACCGATCTTTCCAAAAACAATAGGGATTATCATTGGCCAGAACTCATCCTACATGCAAAATTTCGTGAAGATTGGTCCATAACTGTGGCCTGTATCGTGTTTACAAATTATAATGGACATACGGACGGACGGACACACATGTCTAGATCGACTCAGCTAGTCGAGATATGACGATCGGTATACTTAAAGGTGGGTCTAGGACCAATATTTCGCGGCGCTACAAACTTTCGGGACTGCACAAAGCTATAATACCCTGACAACATAGTTGTGTAGGGTATAAAAATCTATGCCTTGTGTAGGTCCAGGAAAAAATATTCTTTAATAAGTCTAGGTTTTGTGTATTCCTAAAATATTTACGCCTTCTGTAGGTACAGGAAAAAATATTCCATAATAAATCTACGTCTTCTGGGATCCCGGAAAAAATATACGCCATGTTGGTCTTTGAAATAAATATTTAAAAAAACGACGTTTTTTTGGGATCCCGGAAAAAATATTCTTTTAAAAATCTATGCCTTCTTGGCCTTTAAAACAAACATTCTTCAAAAAATCCACGTCTTTTGGGATCCCGGAAAAATATTCTTCAAAAAATCCACGTCTTTTGGGATCCCGGAAAAATATTCTTAAAAAAATCCACGCCTTGTTGGTCTTTCAAAAAAATATTTTTAAAAAATCTACGTCTTGTTGAGGTCCTTTGAAATGGACCACGGATATGTAAATATGTTTTTAAGCAGACCCTAAAGAGTACTTGAAGGTTGTAGAAGTATTTTTCAAACTGTAGTGAGAGTTGTTTGAGATTCCGGGGCATTGAAAGGTGAAAAAAATTCAATGTTTCCACTTTCTTACTTTGCCGATTGTACCCACATTTTCTAATTTAAAAAATAGTAGTTTGGCATTCCGAGTTCCGATTTTTATAAGAATATTTATTGAAGGTCTCTAAAGTTTATAAAAAATATTTATACCCTCCACAAATATATAGTGTTGGAATTATAAGATTGGGTCCACAAGATTTTTTGGTCAAGGTCCAACTTTTATTACCGTCCGTCTGCATATTTTTAATTTATAAACAAAGTATATGAAACAGTTATGGATTAATCGTCATCTAGGTTTGGCTCAGGCAATACACTACACCTATAATTATACCCTACACAACTATGTTGTCAGGGTATTATAGCATTTGTATGACCCCAAGAAATTGTAACCTAGACCCACCTTTAAGTATACCGATCGTCATATCTCAACTAGCTGAGTCAATCTAGACATGTGTGTCCGTCCGTACGAACGTCCGTCTGTCCATTATAATTAATAAACGCAATACAGGGCACAATTATGGACCAATTGTCACATAATTTTGCATGTAGGACGGGTCCTGGTCAAAGAAGACCCCTACAGTTTTTTGGTAATGATCGGTTAATGATTAGGTCATGAAATCAACAAGAAATTTTATTTTTGTATGTTTTCTGCTCGCTCTAGAGGCCACAGTTAAGACCCAAACATTTCGAAGTTTTACACAGATAAAGGGATCTGTGCATGGAATAAGAATGAATGATTTAATGAACATTGCTCACTATTCAGCGTATCAAATGGACCCAGACTTTTGTGTGAAAATTACAATATTTCTAATTAATTGCATTTATACTTACTCCTGAAGAACATATAACCAATAATTTGATGGTATTATGATATTGTTTAGTATTACTATTGCCACACTAGAGGATGGAAATGTAGCGCTGATGGCTAGGAAAATTTACACAAGGTTCCGGTTATGGTCAAGGACGTTGACGATCAGATGATACTTCGGGGCGGCAATGAACCAAAAACATTATTTTTGTCAGATTTTCTAGTCGCAACATCACATATTTTACACGGTGAAAGGGATCTGATCAAATACATAGAAGTGCTGGTTAGATCCGAGGATCTAATCAATTAAAACCTAAAGTGACCAAATTTTGATTTTATGTCGTAAATATTAACCTCCAGAAAACAAGATTTTAAAACCAGTGAGCGGAGCAGTATAGTCGGACGGGGCCGACCATACGATACCCTACACAACTACCACGAACTCTAATTTTCTGAGGATGTTTATTCTGAGTCTGAGTAGTATTTCGTGATATTTGCCCCCTGTTGTCCGATTAGAGGTCAGCAACACCTCTTTCTTAATTTTTTCGAATATTCAGTACAGTCCTTCTAATTACTTGTCCAGATTACCTTCACGGTGGGTTGTGTTGTGATTTTCGGATTATACTCTACTCGAAAACACACAAAAAATTATGTTTTCCGTCCATTTCATCCCAAAATTGTATCCTGATCATCACCGAAAATTGTAGACGTTGTTCTTGACTATAACTGGAACTTCATGAAAAATTTCAAAGCCATCAGCGCGATATTTCTCCCTCTAATGTGGTAATGGGTTACTAAATAATATCTGAATACGTAAGCACCTGTAAATATTTGACTGTAACTCCCACATCTGAGTAGATACATCACTATATTTGGTATCAATTTAAAGGCCAACCACTCCTCTTGGATATGCTATCAACTCCTGGGGTCTACATCCTCCAGGAGTAAATATATATGCCATAGAATACAAATTTTGCCATTTTTCACACAAAAGTCAGTGTCCATTTGACCC
>NW_026886839.1:0-8273 GCF_032173495.1 Musca vetustissima | reverse complement strand
TCTAATTTGTACAATTTGGATATTAAACTATGGCATAAAATTATTAAATTTGAAATATAGCCGATTTGGTTGAAAAATCTGTTCAAAATCTTCAAAATACCGAATAATGGGGAGTCCTTTTATATTGGGCCGCAAAACTTAAGCCAATATTGATTCACTGCTTACAAATTATAATATATATAGAACTGCTTATCCACAACATTAGCAATCATTTCTAATTATATTCGAAATCAATCTCGATAATCCTTTACAAAATCAAATAAGCATTGAAAGCAACTATCAAAATCATGATCATCACCACTTTCTTGCTTTTAAGCATATTTATGGAGATTATGAAAGTGTGCAAATAAATCCCTTATGCAAACATTTGACACATGGAAATTATTTGTGACATACTTATTGACGTGTTGACTGAACGATTTACACTTGTTGCACACATGCCATCTTCGTAAAACCTAATTCTTGGAACATAAATCAAAATATTCCATGTCCTTACTAACTTAGCACCTGATACACACTGCAGATTCACACCCTGCGATAGGTAGATTGGTAGGTGTGCCCACATGAGTGTGTTTGTACATGTGTGTAAAATATAACCAAATATTTGAACAAAAGAAAGAAAATGAAATAGGGAGAAGAAAAAACAAAAAAACTTGAATGAACATTAAAGCCCATTTGCATGTTAGGTTAGCATTTTACGATACCCTCGGGTGCAATAACTGAAGCGCAAATCAGTCTGTTTGTCGATAATCCCAAATGTGACAAAAAAGCGATAAAAATGTTACCATGTCTGGGTAGAAGGACACGGAACATGTTTCTATTAGAGGCAACTCAAAACTGTAACTTCATCAATTGAAAAGCTTTTTTCTTTTTTTTCATTGTCGATTACAAACATTAACATTTAATTTTTTCAATTGTTCTTATCGGCATTATTCATGTTGGGTATCCTGACTAGAGTGTAACTTACGACTGAATACTTCTAAGCAGACATAGTAGTCCATACATGTACAACAACAACGACGACGACAGCTGGATGATTTGTTCTGATGACTGAACGTCAAATGAATGATTGAGGGCGAGCTCCATGTGAGATATGTATGGGAGAAGTTGACCTTGATGTGGAAATTTATATTTGATGTGTTAGAAATGTGGAGAAAGCGTTTGCAACTAACTTGAGAGTAAATGCTGAGAGATTAATGCGAAGAGAATTTATGCAATACTTACCATGGAGTAATACAATGAGAGAGCTCTTACTCTCTCTTTTTAGGGTTTTAATAACTTGACATTACTAAAAAAGCTAACACAACCTCTCTCTTAATTTAAAGCTTTATATCCTTTGGTACATCTCTTGCATTCGCTGAATATGTTTTGTAAAGAGTAAAAAGCTTTTAAAATGGCTTTCCCGCTTTTCAAAAAATCTCTCTCTAATTGATTGCACAAATTGACATTTGTTGTGCATATTGTTGTGGTGGTCCTTAAAGCTTTAGATGTTTACCATAATGACATATGTACATATGTGTGAAACAATTGTGAGGTTTGTTTTGTTTCTATTTTTGTACCAGAAAATTAGATTTATTGTCTCCAACGTCATGTGTGTCATACGGTCGGGCAGATGTTGAATCGTTTAGTATTTATGTATGTGAGTGTAATTACATTTGATAAGATTATCAAGCACTTGCCTTACACATACACATGTATTTGTTTACACAGGACACTGCGGTAATGTCAAGTGCTTGATATTTGTCAGTTTACGAAGAAAATGCAAAATAAAGTGAAAATAAATAAATACTTTTCCTATAATTTTTTTATTTATCAGATATCCTTGTATATAAAGAGAATTTGTTAGAATATTTAATTATTAAATAAAATACAATAGTACTAAATTCGAAGTTTTTTAATTAATTTGATATGCTTACAAAAAGTCTAAAAATATTTCAGAAGTTTTATACCCTGCACAACTATGTTGTCAGGGTGTTATAACTTTGTGCAGCCCCAAGAGTTTGTAAAGTCTCGAAATATTGGTCCTAGACCTTTAAGTATACCGATCGTCATATCTCGACTAGCTGAGTCGTTCTAGGCATGTGTGTCCGTCCGTCTGTCCATTGGACCAATCTTCACAAAATTTTGCATGTAGGATACGTTCTGTCCAATGAAGACCCCTATTGTTTTTGGTAAAGATTGGATTATATTTTGTGGATGAAATGGACCAAATATTTAATTTTTATCGTTTATTCTGGTCGCTCCAGAGGCCGCAATTAGGGTCCGAACATCGCGAAATTTTACATGGAGGATCCCCTTCTCCATGTAAAAATTCGCGATGTTCGGGCAAAAGAATAAGCATAGTCGGTTTTATACTACTTTTGTGTAATAATGTCTTAAACTAATTGTTTTGAACTATACACCAAGGAACTATTACGTTCATTTCAAGGAACTATTACGTTTATGTGTAACATTGAATAGTGAGGAGCAAACTCTTAAACTAATATGTAAAAATCCAAAAATCAGATTTCATATTGGGAATTCAGTAATATTAATTCTCTCAAATGTATTATTTTTATAATCGCCATAAGTTAAGGTTTTGAGTTAAGGGGTTATTAATTTTTTGTTGCCCCTATTTTTGATAAGTCGACAGTATTTGGTTCAACGTATATAACAAATATCATTTGGGGAATCTTCTTAGGATAAGGTGTAGGCCCCATAACTCAAATAGAGGATATAATGGACCAAGTAGCTTACAAACACATTTTAATGAATAAAATGCTACCATACGTTGAGGATGATATACCTATAAAGTGAAAGCTTGGTATTCCATCCCCTTAAAAATGTTTCAATCTTAATCAGCGATTGTGATATTTTCGATCTCAGCACAGATATAAAAACTTTGAGGCTGGTTATTGTCCTCTGATACACAATTATAAAAACTCATACCAAAAATCAGTATTAACCAGTGAGCGGAGCAGTATTGTCGGACGGGGCCGACCATATGATACCCTACACAACTACCATGAAAAGCACACTTTCGGCGGTTCTATATTCTGAGCCTGGGCAATATTTCATGATCTTTGCACCCTTTTTACCGATTATAGATCAACAACTCATCTTTCTAAGTCTTGCATATTTTCCAAAATGTTTTTTCTTGAAGTGAATTTTTGCGCCATACAATAAAAAATTGGTCACTTTAGGTTTTGGTTGATTTGAACCTCGGAAAATTGACCGACCATCATCTAAACAGCCGCTCTAAGTATTTGGTCAGATCCCCTTCACCTTGTAAAATATGTGATGTTCTGTATATAATAATTACCTCTAGAGCCACTAGAAAATCTGACAAAATTAAACTTTTCGGTTCATTGCACCCTCTGAATGAAATCTTAACTTCAGCGAAAACTATAAGCGTCGTCCTTGAGCATAATCTGAACTTCATGTACAATTTCAAAGAGATCAGCGCGACATTTCCGTCCTCTAATGGAGTAATAGTAATAATACGCACATAGTCACCTTTACTTAATTACTTATAACTCCCGCATCGGAGTACATACGGTCATATAATTGGTATCAATTTGAAGGTCAACAACTCATCTTGGACATACTATCAGCGAATATATGTCCTTCAGGAGCAAGTATATACGTCCCAGAATAAAAATTTTGTAATTTTTCACACAAAAGTCAGGGTCCATTTGACCCGCTAAATATTGACCGATCTTTATCAAAACAGGCATGCTTATTCTTAGGTCCGATCCCGTTCTCCATGTAAAATTTCACGATGTTCGGACCATAACTGCGGCCTCTGGAGCGACCAGAAAAACCAACAAAAATTTAGTGTTTGGTCCATTTCATCCCCTAAACATTAACCGATCATTACCAAAAACAATAGGGGTCTTCATTGGACAAAACCTTCCTACATGCAAAATTTCGTAAAGATTGGTCCATAACTGGACCAATATTTCGTGGCGTTACAAACTTTTGGAGCTGCACAAAGCTATAATACCCTGACAACATAGTTGTGTAGGGTATAAAAACATATTTTACAGTTTTGTCAAAAAAGTCAGATTCGCCGAAGGTGCCCCTTCCCGGGGTAGCTACGGCATTTGATGGGGCACATTCCTCATCCATAGGCGAAGCCTGGTAATAAACATTGATATCAGTCTGGTTAAAATTCAGATCCTCTAAAGGTTCTATTTTTTATACCCTACACAACTATGTTGTCAGGGTATTATAGCTTTGTGCAGCTCCAAAAGTTTGTAACGCCACGAAATATTGGTCCTAGACCCACCTTTAAGTATACCGATCGTCATATCTCGACTATCTGAGTCGATCTAGACATGTGTGTTCGTCCGTCTGTCCATTATAATTTGTAAACACGATACAGGTCACAGTTATGGACCAATTTTCACGAAATTTTGCATATAGGATGGGTTCTGGCCAATGAAGACCCTTATTGTTTTTGGGAAAGATCGGTTAATATTTAGGGGATGAAATGGACCAAATACTAATTTTTGTCGGTTTTTCTGGTCGCTCCATAGGCCGTAATAATGGTCCGAACTTCGTGAAATTTTGCATGGAGAAGGGGATCGGGCCAAAGAATAAGCATGCCTGTTTTGATAAAGATCGGTCAATATTTAGCGGGTCAAATGGACCCTGACTTTTGTGTGAAAAAGTACAAAATTTGTATTCTATAGCATATATATTTACCACTGAAGGACATAGACCCGCGAAGTTGATATTATATCCAAGAGGAGTGGTTGACCTTTTAATTAAGACCAATTATATTGTTGTATGTGCTCGGTTGTGGGAGTTACAACTAAATATTTACAGGTATCTCCGTATTCGTATATTATTTAGTAACCCATTATCACTCTACAGAGCGGAACTATAACGCTGATCGCTTTGAAATGTTCCATGAGGTTCCGGGTGTGGTCAAGAACAACGCCTATCATTTTCGGTGATGATCTGATAATAATTTTGGAATGAAGTGGACCGAAAACTTATTTTTTTGTGTTATTTTCGAGTCGATCTATAGACCACAAATGAAAGCCGAACATCACAATACAATCAAAATCTTGACAATAGCTGTATTGAATACTCGTAATATTCGGAAAATATGTCAGTTTGAGGAAGAGGTGCTGTTTACCTCTAATCGGGCAAGAGGGTGCAAATATCACGAAATATTGTCCAGGCTTGGAATAAACATCCGCAGAAAATTTGAGTTCCGTGGTAGTTGTGTAGGGTATCGTATGGTCGGCCCCGTCCGACTATACTGCTCCGCTCACTGGTTTTTAATATGCGACTCAACGATTGACGTTTAAGGATATATTTTACAGCGGAGGACGTTGACGTACCGAGACCACACACATCATCAGAAATAGCTTTTTCCATCGCATTTTCTTTAATAATTATCTTATTAATGTAATTTCGAGCCATATTAAAATATTATTTTTAAAGAAACAGCCAAAAAATCGGTTCAGATTTATATAGCTCCCATATATATTTTCGCCCGATTTTTAGTGAATTGTGCACCAAAGAGTTAAATTTAGGCCGAATGGCACGAAATTTTGCACAACGTACTGAAGTTAGGATAGTCTAACGCGTGTCATGTTTTATTGAAATCGGTTCAGATTTAGAAATAGCTTCCATATATATTTTAGCACCAAAGAGTCAAATTTAGACCGATTGGCACAACGTAGTCAAATAAGTAAAATTTAAGCCGAGTGACACAAAATTTTGCACAACGTACTAATGTTAGTATAGCCTAACATGTGTCAAGTTTTAATGACATCGGAGTCAATTTAGATATAACTCCCATATATATTTTCAACCAATTTTAAATAAACTGTGTCCCATTGACACAAAAATGCGAAGTCTGTTAGGATACATCTCTTGAATATATCCAAAGTGGTAAAGGGTATCATACAGTCGGCTCCGTCCGACATTACTACTTTCTTTACTGGAGTATGGCAATCTTGTTCTCCATGATTTCGTAGTGCTTTTTTTGTTGTAAGGGCGCAGGAAAAATTCGGTGATCGTTTTCTTTCGTTAAACTATTTTTTTTTTGCATTCCAACAATCATTTTGTTTCGATCTGGCAACTCTTATAGAAACAGGTGTTCAAAAAAGACGTATCCGGAAATGGAAAAATTAGAAATACAAAGTTTCATTGTAAAAAAATTGCGGATGCGTCTTTTTGAACACCTGTTTCTATATGAAGGAGTTGCCAGATCGAAACAAATTTTAACATGTGTTCAGAACAGAGATGGAAGTTTTCAAAACACTTCACTTTTTTCTGTTTATTCTGCGCTTTTTTTGCTAGGCTAATAACTCTCCGAACTGCCTTCGTAAATTCCAGAAAAAAAGGACTTTCTAACTTTTGACTTCGATTGCTCAAAATTGTAAATGGACTAATAAGACTGCAAAATTAACGGTATTTTTATTATATTAATTTTTTGTTATGCCACTTTATGTTTTAATAAATTTTAATCAAATTTTTTTTAATTTTCGAGTATTTATGTTTTGCTCAAATGGGTCCCTCTCTCCCCTATTATTTCAGATGTGTGATGATTTTTTGGACTCTTCAAAGAAAAATTTTTATTGTCTATATGTAGTTTTTTAGGTGCAGCGGAAAATATATTTTCCTCTATCGTATCGCGCTCATTTTTGTATTAATGATGTATATTAACACCTACGTTATTCAGACAATTTTTGCAGATGGTATAGTTAACCGTTCTTAAAATATACGCATATTACATGTTCAAAATTTTTGAGGTATTTTTACTATTGATCGGTAGCACACTGATAAATAAACCAATATTCTTCTATTTATACCCTTCACCACACTGTGGTACAGGGTATTATGTCTTTGTGCATATATTTGTAACAGCAAAAATAATCGAGATAGACCCATGGTTCCTTTTGAGAATATGCATAGAATCACTTTCTGAGTCGATTTACGCATGTCCGTCTGTCCGTCCGTCCGTCCATGTATTTTTGTGAAAAAAGTGCAGGTCGCATTTATGATCCGAATTCGATGAAATTTGGCACCGCTCATTTATTTGGCCCAAGGACGAACCCTATTGAATTGTGTACCAAAATCCCTATATTACTTTCGATTTGCACGAAATTTGGCACAGCGTACTAAATTAAGTCTAGAATGATGTGTGCAAAGTTTCGTGAAAATCGGTTCAGATTTAGATATAGGTCCTATATATATCTTCACCCGATTGTAGGTAAATAGTCCACTAAAGTGCCTGGAAATATTTTGACTTGCACGAAATTTGGCACAGGGTAATGAATAAGGTCTCGAATGATGTCTGCCAAGTTTCGTGAAAATCGATTCAGATTTAGATATAGCTCCCAAATATATTTTCGTCCGATTTAATGTAAGTTGTGTACCAAAGTCCCTATAAATCCTTCGATTTGCACGAAATTTGGCACAGCGTACTAAATTAAGTCTAGAATGATGTGTGCAATGTTTCGTGAAAATTGCTTCAGATTCAGATATAGCTCCCATATATATCTTCACCCGATTTTAGGTAAGTAGTCTACTAAAGTCCCTGCACAGCGTAATGAACAAGGTCTAGAATGATGTGTGCAAAGTTTCGTGAAAATCGGTTCTGATTTAGATATGGCTCCCATATATATTTTCATCCGATTCTAGGTAATTGGTACACCAAAGTCTCTGAAAATTATTCGATTTGCACGAAATTTGTCATAGCGTACTGAATTAAGGCTAGAATGACGTGTGCTAAGTCTCGTGAAAATCCGTTCAGATTTAGATATAGCTTCAATATATATTTTCGTCCGATTTTATGTAATTGGTGCACCAAAGTCCCTATATATCTTTCGATTTGCACGAATTTTGGTATAGGATACAGAATTAAGTCTAGAGTGATGTTGCTAAGCTTCATGAAAAGATCTATAGCTAGGCCGATTGACGCAACCTACTGATGTAATATAAATTAGTGTCTGGAAAGTTTCCCTGATATAGATATATATCAAAAACGCGTCGTCTGTTAGGATACATGTGTAGAATATACCCACAGTGGTGAAGAGTATCATATAGTCGGCCCAGTCCGACTTTACTACTTTCCTTACTGGTTTATATATATATATATATATATATAGATATGTATATCAAAAAGAAAACATAGTCAATATTTATAAAACATTGCTGGATTAGAAAACTTCCTCGATATTTCGAAAACTTATCAATGTATTGAACTAACTGTTCCAATAAAAATCTGATATATAAACGGAACTTTTTTAAAAGGGCTAAACGTTATG
>NW_026886838.1:0-82213 GCF_032173495.1 Musca vetustissima | reverse complement strand
TTTTGTCCCAATCGCGCAAACATTTTCAGTTTGCTGCACCATTTACCTAAAATCGGACGAAACTATAAATGGGAGCTATATCAATATCAGAACCGATTCCAACAAAACTTCGCATACATCAATCTGAACATAATTCAGTACTCTGTGTAAAATTTTGTCTCAATGGGACAAATAGTGGCAGTATGGTGCTCTATTTACATAAAATCAGACGAAACTATATATGGGAGCTATATCTAAAATTAAACCGATTTCAACAAAACTTGGCACATATCAATCTAGACCTAATTCAGTTCTCTGTGCAAAATGTTGTCCCAATCGGACTTTTAACAAAATTTAACACATATCAAAATCAAAACCGATTCCAACAAAACTTCGCATACATGAATCTGGACATAATTCTGCACTCTGTGCAAAATATTGTCTAAATCGGACTAATATTGGCAGTATGGTGCACCATTTACAAAAAATCGGACGAATATATATATATGGGAGTTATATCCAAATCTGAACCGATTTCTTTCAAATTCAACAATAACGATTCAAGGAACAAAAAAAATCAGTTGGGCCAAATTTCATGACGAATACCATTATTTTGTTGGCGATATGAATTTTGTACAGAAAAAGTGGTCATTTAACCTATAGTGCACAGTGTGGCGTAGTATAATGGCAAACATGCGAAATTAATTTGAATACTTCCATACGCTGTCTTTCAGATTGAGTTCTAAAAATATTTTATGTATGAAAACATCCTGAAATTCCGAGTTCATATTGCCACCATGCTAGCATCAAAATGAAGTGCCCATAATTTAATATCAATTTTTCTTGTATCCAAATTTAATATGGCATTAATTTGATAATACATTCATAATGATATATTTATGTACGTATGTAAGCATATATGTATAATTGTTTTCATGCATTTGGTCCAACATACAGAGAAAGCAATTCTAACGAAAGACAAAATAAATGTTCATTAATTGTGCCTGCCTTTATATTCGCATACATATATTTGCATTCAGTCATCGTTTCAGTCCATTTTCCATTTCGACCGGCTGCAAATGGAATAAAAAATATTCTGCGCATTAAATGAAAAAAATCTATAAACAAAAAAAGAACAACAAATAAAATTATCAAAAACAAAATTAATACAAAATAATAAAATTAACAAAATAAACATGCCTTCAGGACCTCTAAAGTGTTTATCACGTACCTCAGCCTATTTACATTTGGTATTGAGTTTTGTTGGAACGGTGGTGCTGATTGGCGCCATAGTTGTGATAGCAAAAAGTGAATTCAATGCTTTGGAAGATTATGGTAAACCATGGATATTCTATATGGATGATAATTTAAAGTGAGAATGTTGATGGAAACATTTTATTTTTTGTAGAAGTTACCAAATATTTATTGCTGGGTTACTTGAGCTGCGTTCTATTATATTTGGTGCTGCTGTTTAGCTTCTCTATAACTTTAATAATCGGAATAGAAAAGGTAAGTGAAATGTTGATAATTGTTTTCGATATTCGACATAAAACACATTTAGAAAATTGCAAATTTGCAAGAGAATATTTTGAAAACAAATAATAAAAAAAAAGGTTTTAGTATACCCTCCAATAACTATATGCGTCGAAGTCGCTAAATTTCGTTTGGAAAATAAAACGTCTAAGCATAGACAAGTAAATCCCGAATTTTGTATACCCTGCATCATGGACTTTCCAAATACATAACATCGTAGAAAAATTTACTTAGCACTCTACCAAAATAAATTTTAGGTAAAATGATTTGACATCCAGTACAAATTTAAATATCAAACTAAAGCCAATTCGGTTGAACAACATTACCAAAATCACCAAGATACTGAAGAATGGGGTGTACGTTTATATACGATCTACCATGAAATATAAGTAAATATTGATAGTTTTGATTAGGAAGACTTTCTAACCAATGGAAATCTACAGTAAAATATCACAGCCACATTTGTTAACAAAACGGGCCCAAACTCCAAAATACTGAAATTTGGAAGGTAAAGCTATATGAGATACTACAAAGTGAACATTTTGGTAGGAAGATTTGCTACCCAAAGATAATCCATTTTATAGCCAATGTGGTCGTAAAAGAGGGAAAATTTTATGGTACGGTTATATTGTGGCTTTACAACACTGTAGACCGATATATCACAATTTCAATATCGAACATTCTAGGCGTAGTGGCAATGTGTACAAAATAGCAAGGCTTTAGATTAAATATTGAGAGCTCTATAGTCATTTGGAGCGGATCCACTTTACAAAAGGATTCTGGGATGATGATTGACATATATGTTAACATATCTTATAAGAGGTTTTTTAACCCCTAATAATTCGGAATGCCAAATTACATCTTGCTCGGCTGAAAATGTGTTTATGACCTTTGTTGGGGCGGGGTCTTCAGATTATTCAAAACAAAACAATACCATAAAAAAGTTGACTATATGGGGCGATGTTTTACTAAAGTATGTTAAAAAGGCGTTTTGTTTGACAGATCCGATCTTATTTCTATCCTCCACATAGATTAGGTGTCATTATATGAATATTTTCAAAACTTCATTCATTGTCTATTTTTTCCATATTGAACATGTACCTCACTTAGGATACAAGTACAAATTCTTATAATGAGACATGAAAGGCTCTATTTTTCACAAAAAAATTAAAAATTTCATTAATATCAAACCTGTTTTTATACCTCCCTCCACATCAACGGTCGGCGAGCGTAAAAAACCTCCAATCAGTTTCTCGAGAGAGCGAAAGTTACTTTCATACACATTGTGTGACCACTCTAATGCATGGGGTAGAAGGGGCACCTTTGAACACCTTTTGCTTTCAAGCCTCATAAAATATTTTATTTTATAATTTTTGGTTTCTTATAAATTTTAACTAATAGGTACATATGTAACCTTACAATGAATATGCATATGACATACTTTAAGCTTGATATAAATATTTTATTGCTGTTTTAAGGGAGGAAGTGTTCAAAACTGCGCCCCCCCCCAGGGGGGCACCTTTGAACAAGGCTTGACTTTTTTGAACGGCTTGGTTTGTTACAGTGTTTATGTTAAAATATAAATGTATTTTATTCAAACATATCAGAAATGCATTTATTTATTAAACAATATTTACAAAAATTTTCGAAAATTAAAAAATTCAGATCAAAATTTATTAAAACATAAAATGACATAAAAACAAAAATTAATATGGTGAAAAATACAGATAATTTCGTAATGGTGCCCCCCTCTCCCCAATGTTTCTCTTGCCGACCGCTGCTCTACATTACTAAGCGGGGTTTTACACTCTTGGTTGTTGGTATTGGTCATGAGAGTAGAAACAAAAAGTACGAAAAGGTACCTAAAATTTTACTTCAAATGATAATCTATATATAACCAGTGAGCGAAGTAGTATAGTCGACCGCGGCCGACCATACGAAACCCTACACAACTACCACAGAACTCTATCTTTCTGCGGATTTTTATTCCGAGCCTGGGAAATATATCGTGATAGTTGCACCCTCTTACCAGACTAGAGGTCAAAAGCACCTCTTCCTTACACAGACATATTTTCCGAAAATTACTAATATTGGGCCATAATTACGGCCTCTGGAGCGACCAGAAAAACCAACAAAAATTAACACACACATGTCTAGATCGACTCAGCTAGTCGAGATATGACGACCGGTATACTTAAAGGTGGGTCTAGGACCAATATTTCGCGGCGTTACAAACTTTTGGGGCTGCACAAATCTATAATACCCTGACAACATAGTTGTGTAGGGTATAAAAATTGAGCTACGGCTGGACCGATTTGATTCAAAATTTTTTTCAGTTGTCGGTAATTACAATGAGAAGATTTTTATGAAAGAAAATTTTGAGAAAAATCTGCGAAAATCTTTCAAAAATTATTTTAAAGAAACGGGTGGACCAATTTGACTTGAAGTTTCTGTTAGTAGTCAATAATTGACGTAGGAAGGTTATAATGAAAGAACATTTTGAGAAAAAATCCGCGAAAATGTTGTGTTCCACCAGGACAACGTGTAGCCTAACACATCTACAGTGACTCCCCAAAAACTTGGCGATCTTGGACTTGCAAAATTTCTTTAATGATAAAAAATGGTATCTTGGGACGATTGTGAAAATCGACTACTAGAGTTTTTTTTTTTTTTGCAAATACAGAGCAGGACTTCTATGAAAGAGGCATTATGCCACAAGTCATACAACAAAACGGTGCATATTTGGCCCAAATCGGACATTCCGAAGCATGTTAAATAAAGTCCTATAGTTCATATAAAAATAATGGATTTCTTTTTCCCCAACCCAAGATAAAGGTTATCAGTTGTTTGTTGCTCCCACATTTTCAAATTTCAACAATTACTTTATTTAGGTCGAATTTAAATCCAGTTTTAACACGTAAAACCATTTTAAGGTAAACTTTTTTATCTTTTCCAGAAAAATTGTAAAATGTTGTGCCCTTTTGTCTATTTGATCTACATTGGCTGTTGGTTATATGGCTTTCTAGCATTACGTCATTTCATATCGGGTCTATTTAAGAGTGGACCATTTTTACCATTATTTCTGATCTTGCTAATAAATTTGTTAATTGTTGGTAAGTTGTCGTTGGTATTTGTTTGTAATATGGCGATTTTATTAATTATTTTTTTTATTTCCTTTTTATAGCAATTCAAGTGGTTTTACTATGGCCAGTATTAAAGTTATACCATAAATGGCATAAAGAGTCGAAAATGTCCAAATCTATTGCCGATAATATTCATTGTTGAATTATTCATTTATTATTAATATTTAATACCCAATAAAATTGTAAAACTAAAAGTAAAAATCTCTATCATAGATATTGCAAGCTCGTTCTTGATTTTATTAGACAAACAAACGGATAGACGGACGGACAGGCATAAATCGACATAGAATTTTATTTTGATCAAGAATCTATATACTTTATGGGATCGGAAATGTATACTTCGAGATGGAGGGTATATAAATACGTTCGAGGTGCTTCTGAAGACGATATTAGAAAGCCAAAAGTGCCGAATTGTGGAGAGTCAGATCTGAGGAGTACACCACAATTTGTTTTCCTGAGAAATAATTTTTCACCATGTCAATACGAACTCTCACACATCGGCTCAACCCATTAAGAACAAAATGAGAATACCCCAACGTTGACCTACATCGATACATTTTCTGCATGGATGTTTGGTATCCATAGAGAATCCTTTGTGCCAAATTACAGTCAATTTGAATGTAAAAAGTGTATAATGGACAAAAATTATCTTAAATCGGGAGGTACGGTTATATGGGGGCTATATCAAAACTTGGACCCAGAAAACCCATCTCCCATATTAGTACTAGTTTTGACATTAAAAACAAGTGAGCCAAATTTTGGGCGCCTATGTCAAGTGGTTTGCCAGTTTTATTTGATAACAGAAACCCGGAAATTGGTTGTACTATATGGTATTAGCGATTCAAAATAATAAATATATAAATATCCACAAATGGGTATTTAGTCAATTTACCGTGTATTTGCCCTTTTGGTATTTATCCACTGCCCATCTCTATTTATCCCCAATAGGAATTACGTATAGCTCTTTTATTTCAAAACTATAACTTTTTTAATGAAATTCAGGAAAAAAATCTAATTTTTAAATTCTCACTTACTTTATTAAGCGGCTCGAAAGCTTGCCAAATGGCGAAGTTTCCAAAAAATCTACACGACTATGTGTAGCACTACTATCTACTTATTTAGTAAATAATTAAACTAAGACAGCTCTCTCCCCTCCTACTCACACACACTCGTATGTTGGGCTTGTCGAGATTTTTATTTAAATAAATTACAAATTAACAGGTGTGTTCACATACACACTCTTTGTGCCGGCATGTGTTAATTTTAATGGTCCACACTAGAACTCTGACTGCGGCAGGACACGAATGGAGAGAAATAAAAAAACAAAAACACGAAATTAAACAAAAAAAACACCAAAGTGAGAGATGGTAAAAAACTCCTGTTTTTGCAAAGCTATTACAAATTTTTTGTTATTGAGGTTTTAGAAATTAGTTTGTGGCATGGACGCAAGGCGGAAGGTATTGTCTTTTGTGACAATATTATAGCATACTTTTAGGCGAGAACACGAAAATATCGAAATTAACTTAAATAATAATTATAATGTATACCTGGGAACGTCTCAAATGTTTATCGGTTATATCAACCTATTTCCATGTGGCCTTGGGCATTGTTGGTTCTGTCGTCTTCATGACTCTATTGGCAATGGTTTGTGATCATGAAGATGCGACGTCGGACAAGGAGTATGGTAAGATTTTCAATTAATGTTTTAATAGTTTTATGGTGCATATTCGTTTTTGCCTTTTCAGAAGACAACCGATATATTATGCTGTGTTATTTCTTTACCTTGCTGTTGTATTTCTTGTGTATGTTGGCGTTTTCAATAGTACTCATTGTTGGTATTAGCAGGGTGAGTGAAATGTGTTAAACAATAGTTGTTTACAGCTGCAGGGTATAAATTCAACTTCATCTTTTGATATTCGTATTTCCGAAAGTTGTATGAAGAACGGAGGGTACATATGTTATAGACTCTCGTTATTCTAAAACGGCGCCTTATCATCTTAATATATAAAATAGCTTAGTGTTAAGTGAGTGAGTAACTGACTGACAGATCATCGCCCAGACGAAACGGATGAAGCTAAAAGAAGTTTTGAATGGGTTGTGGAGATAAGGCTGGGCTTTTGGATATTCGAACTAAAAGAGAACGAAAAGTACTAAATATGGTGTCCAAACGGGAAGAGTTAGAACTTTGAAATTTGGAATATGGGTCACTGATGGAAAGTTCGAAAGATGTACAAAAGGTTTTTTTTAGAAATTCGACATATACGTGTACGAAAAGTACTAAACTTTACTAAATTTAGTTCTAATCTATATATATAAAAGAGTTGCGTTATAAGTGACTGACTGATCATCAACGCCCAGACGAAACTGCTAAAGCTAGAAATTTGAAATTTGGCATGTAGGTAGGGTTTGGTGAGTAGGCGTGTGATAAGGCGGGGTTTTTGGAAATTCGTACTAAAAGGTACTAAAAAGTACTAAAAACTGTATTACACGGGAATGATTAGATGTAGAACTTTGAAATTTGGCACGAAGCTTTGTCTATGACGAGCGGACTTGAATGTGTGAAAAAATTTTGGAAATTAGTACTTAGATGTACTAAAAAGTACTAAATAATGTATTTAATGGAATTGGTGGAGATGCATATCAGAAACTTGATATGTGGTTTATGCAATTTCAAATAGAATGAGGTGCAATAATATTTTTTGGAAATTAGTACTAAAATGGTTCTAAAAAGTACTAAAACTGTATTACGCGGAAACGGTTACATGTAGAACTCTGTAATTTGGTATGCAGCTTTGCATAGGATAAGCGAAGTAATATGTGTGAAAAAAATTTTGAATTTAGTACTAAAAGGTGCTAAAAGGTACTAAATATTATATTTGTATGGAATTGTTATATATACATATTTGAAACTTGGTATGTAGCTTAAGCTAATACAAATACAATGATTAGCAAAAATATTTTTGAAAAACAGCACTAAAATGGTACTAAAAAGTACTGAAACTGTAAAACACCGGAAGGGTTGGAAGTAGAACTGTAAAATTTGGTACACAGCTTTATCCATGATAAGCGATTCAGAATGTGTGAACAAATTTAGGAACTTAGTACTAAAAGTACTAAATATTATAGAACGATGGAAACTTAAGCTATTACAAACAGAATGATGGGCAAACTTATTTTTGGAAATTAATACTAAAATGTACTAAAAAGTTGTAAATATTATATTGCAATATAACCGATAGAGATACAAATGTGAAACTTCGCATATGGATTATCTATTACAAATAGAATGCTATGCATTTCATTTTTTGAAAATAAGTAATAAAGTGGTGATAGAAAGTACCAAATAATAAAATACCGTGCAACAGGTAGAAATAAGAATCTGAAATTTAGTATGTAGATTACTCTATTACAAACAGAATGTCACGCATATTTTTTTTGAAATTAGTACTAAAATTTACTAAACACTGTAGTATAATAGAACCGGAAGAAATGAAAATATGTAACGCGGTACGTAGATTTAACTATTATCAATACTATGTTAGACAGAAATATACTTTTGAAATTAGTACTAAAATGGTACAAAATATAAAATTATAATGGAAAAGATAGAAATTGAAATCTGAAATGTAGTATTAGACTATAACTAATAGAGCGACATGCTCTATAAACAAATCTTTTTCGCCAAAAAGTTTGTAAATTTTACTCACGGTACTAGCAAATACTCAATACAAAAATAGGATCCTGTTATAAATAAAATACTTAACTCTGACAATTATGACAATAATCATTTATACATATATATATTTTCAAGAATTAAGTTCTAAAATATACTAAAAAGTACAAAACATTACGGGTGGATATAGAATTTGGTGTAAGGTTTTTTCTATGAAAAAATGCTTTTCGCATTTTTGTTGGACATTTGCGCTGTACTAAATATTGTAAACGACAGAACGACTAGAGGTAGAGTCCTCAAATGTTTTATGTTTTTTTCGAAAATTTGTATTAGAAAGTACAACTTTGAACTTTGGTTTAAACTTCCGATATAGTGAAAAATGGACGAGACTTCATACACAAATAAGTGAATACTAAATTGTTGGCATTTTTAAATGCAAATGTTTCTAAAATTTCTGTCGTAACAGTACTGATATTTATTTCCAATGATGTTTTAAACCATACTTTTGTAACACGTAAATAAATTTCTAAATTTCTGCAATTTTAATGGAAATCTTCCCTATAAAGGCAGGTCTCTGTATAATAAATGATCCGCTGTGCAAAATATTATATTATAAATTCGTATTATAAGGGTACACAATTACTAAAACGTACTACATAATTTACCATTAGCATGAAATTACCTAAATGACCAAAAAAATTAAAAAACGAACTATGTGCATTGGTCCATCGGGAGGATAGAGAAAGTAATAATAATAATCATATGTTGTACTCGATTTAGTAGAATAACGTATCAACGTATCTGTTCCAAAGAAATGCGGAGTAAAATCTGAGATTTTCTTAAAAAAAAATAAGATATAGGACCTATCATTATTTGAAATAGTTCAAATTTATGGTAAATATTAAAATATAAAAAGTATATTGTGTAGCTTTTTTATTTTAACTACACAAAAATTCCGCTAACAACGTAGCGGGCCTATGCTAGTTGTATATAAAGAAGATATATAGCTAGAATCTTGAAAAGGTTTATGGTAGGTAATTTAGGAAATTCGTACTTATGGGAACAAAAAATAATAAATGCTACCAACTAGCTTAAACTTGTTTGTGTGCAAACCGATAGGGATGGAGTCCTGAAATTTGAGATTACATTAAATCGGACGAAAATATATATGGGAGATAAATATAAATCTGAACCGATTTTCAGGAAACTTAACACACATCATTCTAGACCTAATTCATCACGATGTGCCAAATTTCGTGCAAATCGAAAGATATATAGAGCTTTGGTGGACCATTTACTTTAAATCGAACGAAAATATATATTGGAGCTATATCTAAATCTGAACCGATTTTCAGGAAACTTAACACACATCATTCTAGACCAAATTCATTACGCTGTGCTAAATTTCGTGCACATCGAAAGATATTTAGGGACTTTGGTGGACCATTTACATTAAATCGGATGAAAATACATATGGGAGCTATATCTACATCTGAACCGATTTTCACGAAACTTAACACACATTATTCCAGATCTATTTCATTACGCTGTGCCAAATTTCGTGCAAATCGAGAGATATATAGGGACTTTGGTGCACCATTTACATCAAATCGGACGAAAATATATATGGAGCTATATCTATATCTGAACCGATTTTCCCAATTTCAATAGGGTTCGTCCTTGGGCCGAATAAGTGGCCTGTGCCAAATTTCATCCAATTCGGATCATAAATGCGACCTGTACTTTGTTTACAATTTAACATGGACGGACAGACAGGCGGGCATGCGTAAATCGACTCAGAAAGTGATTCTATGCATATTCTCAAAAGGAACCATGTGTCTATCTCGTTTCCTTTTGCCTGTTACAAACCCTGTACATAATACCCTGTACCACAGTGTGGTGAAGGGTATAAAAATGCTACCAAATATTTTAAATTTGTTTTTGTGTAAACTGATAGGGCCGGAACCCTGAAATTTGGGATTAAAATTACTATTTAAAATGTATGTGTACCAAATGGTACTAAACTTGTACAATTAAGATTTGGATGAAAGAAAAGAAAAGTTCACTGCTAGAGTACATGATTGAGCTAGTTTAGGAAATTCGTACATATGGGTACGGAAAGTACTAAATGATACTGAATATGGTACAATTTGGATTTGTGAAGGGAAACTTGGAATTAAAATTTCTGTTGGAGTGCAGGATTGAGGTATGGAAATAGTTTAAAAAATTCGTAATTATGTGAACTAAATTTGGTACAGTTTAGATTTGAATGAATGGATAGATATGGAAAACTTAAGTTTGGAATCAAAATTACCATTAGAGTAAATATAAATACGAAAACTACTAAATTATATTAAATGTTGTGCAGTTGGAATCTATGTGAACGGGTAGGATTGGGATCCTGAAATTTATAATTAAAATTATTGTTGGAGTGTAGAACTGATAAACTTTTGGAAAATCGTACGTATGCCTACGAAAAGTAATAAATGGTACTATATTTGGTGCACGTTGTATTTTGGTGCATAGATGGGCTGTAATTCTTAAATTTAGACCTACGATTACTATTGGAAGGCAGGATTGTGGTAGTTTTGGAAATTCGTACTTAAGAGTACGAAAAGTACTAAATATGGTACAATGTGGACTTTCGTTGAATTAAGACCACTGTTAGAGTGAAGGGTTGATGTAGTTTTACAAATTCATACTTATGAGTATGAAAAATACCAAAACTAAATTTGGAACAATTTGTGATTTTTTGTGAACGGACCTGGACTCCTTAATGTGTATGAAGAGTAATAATTGTTAGTCAACATGATATTAGATGTAGGAATAGAGGAGGAATTCTGAATTTTTGTACAACGAATTATGCAGTATTCACGATGGTACTCCGCAATATTCGGTATTTTGGTGACTTTGGACACCTTTTCCCACCAAATTGGCTGTAATTTTGTATTTTGGGTTCTTATTGTATAGCAAATTTCCCTATTAAAAATGTTTAATATTGACCCACGTTTAAGGGTATTTTTTCGGTGTGTTCAAGGTCCTATCATATCATGAGTTTTCTCCTGGAAGCCCCCATTAATTTTAGACATTTTGATTGTCATTCTCATGGTGGAGGGTATACAAGTTCACGATTCCCCCCAATTTTTGATATTTTAAATGTTAAGCATGAAAATGGTATCGAGATACAAATCTAAAATATTTTGTTCGAAAATGTCTAAATGTGAACAGACATAAGGTTGATACTTTGGATCAAATCGGCATTCCACTCGGTATATATTGAATTTTCAAAATTTTGGCACTTTGTGAGAGATATACCAGAAGGATATGCACATGTTGGCCCCTTTGTGGAGGAGGTACCAGATGGAGTGAACCTATGGATAACATCTTCGGACTTAATCTAGGCTTGGTAAACATATTACGATGTGCAATGTTTGGTTTAAATTGAATATTACATTCGCTTCAAACGGGAAATAAAAATTTTCCTAGTTTTATAAGTGGACCGATAGTTCCTATTTTTCAAAATTACACAGGTTTGGTAAAACAATATGGTTGTGCATGATTATAAAATTAATTTTGACTATTTCATTGGGAAAGTACCCTAAGGAGTGTATCGATATTGCTATTCTTCGAACTTGATTTAAGTTTGGAAGAATTATTGTTATGTGCCAAGTTCGATTGAAATTGGTTACACTCTTCAAGAGTTATTGTATGCAAATAACGATGGGTGTATTGTGTTGCCTACTGCATGTTACACTACCGCTTAACGGATGTGAAATATTTACAAATTTCAATAGGGTGCGTCCTTAGCCCAAATAAATCGACTTTACGAAATTTGATCCAATTTGAATCATAAATGCGACCTGTACTTTGTTTACAAATTTACGTCAACAGAAGGACGGGTCAATTTCGTTCCCTTCCGCATGTTATATGGGCATAAAAATCGGACGATGTCGACTATAGCCTATTTCCAACAGCTCCTGTTTCGATTTTTCTTTAATATCGGTATCTCCAGTTTTTTTAAGCAACCCTCTGCAATGTAGCGGCTTATAGGACCTCTCCTGAATAGTAAATTCTGGGTTATCCAAATATGACCAATCTTCTGGTACATCCCAAAGAAGATCTCACGTTACAATACAAATTTAATTACAACAGTTGCTCCACTAAAATATCATACCAAAAGCAGAATAAGTGTATACATCAAAAATAAATAAACGTTAAATCAATTTCAGAAAGTTCGGCCTTATATTCATAATTTGATTACAAATGCCTCTTAAATATTTCCTTCTCTTTTCTAAAAATATTTATTCATTCTGTGTCTTTAGAAACAACCCAAACTAATGGCTCCATTTGTCTATTTGGTCTATGGTGGTACGTGGATATATGGCTTTCTGGCATTTCGTCATTTTATATGGGGTCTATGGCATCAAGGACCGTTTGCAAAACTATTTCTTAAGTTAATTGTAAATTTGTCATGTGTGTGTAAGTATAAAATAAAATACAGATATTTAATATGCATTTGTGTGTGTGTATTTTGCAACAGTGTGCAGTAATTAATCTTGTTGATTTTATTTTAGCTATTCAAGCGGCAATCTTTTGGCCCGTATATCTTCTCTATAGAGAATGGCACAATGAGTTACGAGAGGAGCAGAAAAAACAACAAACGACAAATGGAAGTAAAATGACAATACATACGATCATGACGTTGGAAGCATATTAAAAAGCAAAACAAAAAAAGAAACAAAGTTTTATAGCAAAAGCAATAAATGTCATAATTGATAAACAAATAAGTGTAATTAATGTTCAATAGTTGGTGGTGGATATGATGGAAATGATACACGTACAAATATAAATAATTAATATTCAAGGATTGTATGGGTAATGGTATTAAATCAAATAAGTATTGGCATGTCTATTTGTCACCCTATACGGGGTATTTTTTCTTTGAGAATTTGTAGGTAAATTTATATGGAACAAGTTTGACCCGTAATTAATGTTGACAATGTACTTATGTACTGTATGTTCGAAAATGGGGAATATCGATCCACTCCTTCTGGTAACTCCCCCCAAAATGGACAAATTTGTGCTGAAAATTAATTTTATAATATCATACGAACGTATAGGGAGATTAGACTTATAGGTCCACTCCATGTAGTGCCTCCCCCAAAAAGGGTCCAAATGTTGAATACTTGTATATCTCATATGTAGCGAACGGAGTATTCCATTTCATCCGAACATTGCACATCGTAATATTTTTACCTAGTCTATTTCGAATCCAAAGACGAGGTCCATCGGTCCACCATTTCAGGTACATTCCCCCAATGGGACAACAATTTGTTAATCCAATAATAGTGGTATGGAATGTATGATTTGATGTCAAATATGAACATCGTAATATTTCTTTCAGAATTAAATTAAAATTTTGTAAATTGTCAAAATTTTTCGGGTACCGTCTTCTCTTTCTCGGAGGTGATCACAATTTGCCACCGATATCTTATAATTTAAGCCCTTTAGAAATCATACTCGATTCAAGGCCCCAAATTATTCCTGAAGCAATAGTCAACCCCCTTTTCATTTGTTCATACCATATTTCATGAAAAACAAGTCGGTGTTGCCGACAGATACATACCCTCAGCAGAGGTCTAGGGAATAACTGCCTAGTATCGAAATGGAATATTTATACCGTTCACAACTATATTGTCAGGGTATTATAGCTTTATGTGGCCAAAAAAAATCCTTTATTTTTTGGCAGAAAACTGTACTGATAAATTTCTCGTAATGTTTCGATCAAACAATTTCAGATTTATGCTCGTAGAAAGGGCGAAATTTCGCAGTAAAAAAATTATGTTGGTGTTTTTTTTACAGGGTGTTAAAATGGAAGTGAACAAAGAGAAAATTTGGTACGTTACCGATAGACGCCAAAACCGCTGAACAGATCTTAATGAGATTTACACTGTATGTCGGGGCATGCCCTGAAAGTAACATAGGCTATATAAACTTTTAAGATTCCGCGTGGATGCGGAGTTATAGCATCAATAGTAAACATACCTCAAAATTTCTGAACATGTAATATACGTTTATCTTAAGAACGGTTACAGATACCGTTTTCAAAATTTGCCTGAATAACGAAGGTGTGAATATACACCATCCATAAAAAAATGAGGATGGTACGATCAACGGAAATGCACTTTTTACTGCATTTTAAAAATCTGCATGTTGAAAATTTAAAATATTTTGTTTTTAGACTCTAAAAATTCTGAAAAGATTTTACTGAGATTTTCACAGAAAGTCACAACATGCCCTGGGAATAACATATGCTTTAAAACTTTTTTTTGTGAGAGTACAAAAAATAATTGACAAGTATATCGTTGAATGTACACGCGATCATTGTTAGTACACGTTTAAATTTTTCAAGGATGCAAATCAGAAGACATAGATTTCTGATTCTCAGATCCATGCCCTATATTATTTTGCTTAAAAATAATAATAGTTTCAAAGCTCCTTTAAGTACCTAAAATGTTGCTTTTTTCACGGGAAATATCGAATCAGTTGGTACCGGTTGGTAATATCGAATCAGTGGTTATATGCCTAATCGTTAGTCAAGGTCTTGGGCTTATAAACACAATACCTCGCATATATACGATATCAAAAATGTGTATCACTAATATACCAAAATATTTTATTTGCAAAATTCTACCACTAAGTTCTAATGGAAAGTAAGCTCCTATAAAAAATGCTGCAAAAATAAAAAACACTCCATCAAAACATGTATTATAACAAATAGTCTCAAAATATTACCTATTCGTATTCACATATAGATTTATATGGGGACTATGTTACAGAATTATGGTTGTCCATGGTCTAAAAAACTAAGTTCGAAATTACAGACATTCAAGTTGGAAAATGGAAGGTAAAAACTTGAAAATACCAGAAATTAAACGGGAAATATATATGGCGCCAAATATGTACGTTAGACCATCTCTATGAGAGAAGTCGGTCAAAGCCTTTACAATACCGAAAATGGAGCGGGACCTGTATATTCTAATTTTTGGTAGGAAAATACAGAAACGTGGACCAATATTGACCATTTTTAGTAAAGAGATTTGGATCATCCAAAATAGTAATCCAAGTTTGGTTGAAACACTGGACCAAACTCCTCAAATAACGAACATTATGGGTACCGATATATGGAAGCCATCTCAAAGAGTGGACCAATATTGATAATTTAATAGGATTCATTCTACCAAATGAAACAATCAAATGCCTAATTATTGCCGGTTAGATTTAAAAATGTAGGGCACATAGAAAAATGTGGAGTACTGTTAAATGGAGGATATTTGGAACTTTGGCGGAATATAAAATTACAGCCATGATAATTTTAATTAGGGAGATTTTCTGCTCAATAAGTATACTCAATATTTTAATATTAAGAAGCAATCCTGTTTAATATTGGGGGTACCCTAAAAAGTGATCCAAAATTTAACATTTTCAATACCAAATATCTTATGAGTAGTAGAAATTATGTGCAAATATCAAAGTTCTATCTTTAATCTTGGATGGTATAAAAAGCTAATTTAATATTTGGGTACCGATATATGGAAGTTTTCTAAATAGATTGGAAAGCATTTAATTAAATTCGGAAGTCAAGCTTAAATGTGTATTTAAATTTATTTTCCACAATTTCAATAACTAATAAACTTATATCCACCGAAACTTTAGAAGGCAAATTCTAGATTTTCAGCATTACAAAAATCTGTACACTCCACCTTATGGTGGAGGATATGAACACAAACCTAAAATGCCGAAAATTGCACATCAACAATATTGCTAGGCAAGACAACGTTTGCCGGGCCCGCTAGTTTCATATAAACATAATGGATTTCTTTTTCCCCAACCTAATGTAATATTTACTCCTGAAGACCATAGAAGTTGACAGTGTTGCAAAGAGGAGTGGTTGACCTTTAAATTGATACCAATTATGTATGTACTCGAATGTGGGAGCTATACCTAAATATTTGCAGGGGTCTACCTATGCTGATACTGTTCAGTAATACCATTACCACACTTGAAGGCGGAAATATAGCGCTAATGGCTAGGAAAATTTCTGGGATGTTCCAGTTATGGTTAAGGAATCAGATCATATTTAGGGCACTCTAGACGCTGCAATTATAATCCGAACACAACAAAATGTTCATGGGTAAGGATTATCGGTAACTTGAAGGACTATTGGTAAATAGCACGTTCCAAATGAAATCACACATTAGGAACATTTCAGTTTAAACCATCATCCCTTTAAGATTTTTTCCATAGAGACAAACACACTTTAAGACATTTCTGCAAATCACAACCACTCCACTCTTACTACTACACAAAATGTTTGCGTGTTTAATTATACTTTCAAAAAATATATATACAAAGGTCAAACACTATTAAAATCGGTCAAAAGATGAGTGGCAGCAGACATTCTATTACAGATATCTTCGCTAACAAAATGACGCAATAGTCTTGACGTCAAACTACAGCAATTTCATTGAAAAATCTATTATTATTCATAGGTATATCTATTATTATTAATCCTTTAAACTTTCGCAGTATTTGAAATGTTGATAGTGTTGATATTTTTATGTGTTGTTGTTGTTGTTAATGATGTCAATTTTTATAGGTGTTGTTGTTGTTAATGATGTCATTTTGTTCCAGTTGTCACACCTTAACCTTGACTGATTTAGCAATGAATATCTGAGTGTGTCCGTATGTGTTTTCAGCAAACACATACCAACATATATGAGTGTCGTCGTTCAGGACATATTAACAAAAACATGTTAGACGTTCAACTTTTAAGTCGTGCGAACACACACTAATAAAAAATCGACGCAACATGTATCTAAGAGAAGGAAGAATTAAAAAAGCAAACCAAAAAAATTCCATCGGTGTTGCCGAGGAAAGGAAAAATTCAAAACAAAAGCCAGTAAGGAAAGGAGTAAAGTCGGACGGGGCCGACTATATGATACCCTTCAGCACTTTGGGTATATTCAGCAGATGAATCCTATCAGACGTCGCAGTTTTAAAGGACCAGTAAAATGAAAGAACCAGTAAAATCCATAAACATGTCATTCTGTAACCGATACTACATTTTTCATTTGGTCAGATATAAAGCTATATCTAAATCTGAACCGATTTTCACGAAACTTTACTCACATCATTCTATACCTAATTCATTACGCTGTACCAAATTTCGTCTCGTACGAAAATATATATGGGAGCTATATCTTAATCTGAACCAATTTTCAGGAAACTTAACACACATCATTATAGACCTAATTCATTACCCTGTGTCAAATTTCGTGCAAAGCGAAAGATTTATAGGGACTTTGGTGGACCATTTACATTAAATCGGACGAAAATATATATGGGAGCTATATCTAAATCTGAACCGATTTTCAGGAAACTTAACACACATCATCCTAGACCTAATTCATTACGCTGTGCCAAATTTCAAGCAAGTCGAAAGATATATAGGGACTTTTGTGGACCATTTACATTAAATCGGTCGAAAATATATATTGGAGCTATATCTAATTCTGAACCGATTTTTTCCAATTTCAATAGGGTTCGTCCTTGGGCCAAATAAGTGAGCTGTGCCAAATTTCATTCAAATCGGATCATAAATGCGACCTGTACTTTGTTCACAAATATACATGGACGGACGACAGACGGACATGCGCAAATCGACTCACAAAGTGATTGTATGCATATTCTCAAAAGGAACCATGTGACTATTTCGTTTCCTTTTGCTAGTTACAAACATATGCACAAAGACATAATACCCTGTACCAAAGTGTGGTGTAGGGCATAACAAATGAAAAAGCGTTATGTTCGGCCGGCCCGAAGTTTGGATACCCTTCACGATAGGTATACTGACAGACTCTTGAAATGAAAATATAGGGAGCATACCAAAAAGTGAACCTATACCGATAATTCTACAAACCGGTTAATGTAAACCATTGTGTATACCAAATACAAAATTCAGCAATTGTGATATGCATATTTATATGGGGGGGTGTACCAGAAAAAGTGGACAGATATTTATAATTTGTTGTGGAGACATTTGACACCCAAAAAGAACCCAGTGTACCAAATTTCATCGAATTCGGTTTAAAAACGCGCTCAAAACCCCAAAATACTGATAATAATAATAAAAATTGTGTGGTACCCTTAGGTACCTTAGGTATGCCTAAACGTGGACCAATATAGCCCATCTTTGAAGTTGACCTGCCTGCAGACAATAGACGACTCTATGCAAAATTTTGGCGATCTATCTCAATTCAGAAGATAGCGTGATTACAACAGACGGACGGACGGACATGGCTAGATCGTTTTAGAATTTTACACTTATATTCACACAACCAATAGTTTGCGCAGCTACATACAGCTTTTATTATTAGCTTTATATAAGAATCTGAAGAGATTGCCCCCATCTTCGGTTTTATTTAGGTTATGCAACATATTACGATGTGTAATCCATAGATGAAAGTGGTTACTCCATTTGCTCCAAAATAAATGTACAAGTTTTTAAAATATTCAGGAGGAGGTACCCAAAAGAGTGAATCGATGGTTCTCATCTTCGAATTTGATCTAGGTTTGGTAAATGCGTTAGGATAAACACATTTTTAAACTTTTGACTCTTTGTGGAGGTGGTACGAGAAGGGGTGGACCGGCGGAACCTGCAAAATTGAACTAGATAAAGTAAAAATATTACAATTTGCAAAGTTTCCATGAAATTTGATACTCCGTTTGCTTCATATGAGATTTACAAGTTTTCAAAATGTTGATCCTTTGTGGGGGAGTCACATTAAGGAGTGGGCCGATAAATCGCATTTTCCCATAGTGCACAGGCATGGTTAATATATTACACTAGATTTCCACATCTATTCCTACATATAGCATCAAGTTTACAACCATTTAGTACTCTTCATACACATAAACCCTTATTTCCGAAATCTCTTTCTTATTTCCACTATACAGATTTCGAACAAATAAATAGACATTTTCAGGAGAATGTTCATATTTAGGTTTCCAGCTACTCAATCTTAATCCTACAATATAACAGTCATTTTAATTCCCAATTTCAAGGTTCCAGCTCTCTCTGTACACGTATATCCAACTAGTACCAAATGTAATAATTGTCATATCCATAAGAACTACTTTGCAAAACTACCTCAATCCTGCTTTCCAATAGTAAGTGTAAGTCCAAATTTAAGAATTCCAGCTCATCTGTTCACTAAACTACAAATCTAAATTTACCACCATTTATTACTTTTCGTAGACATAAGTACGATTTTCCAACACTTCCTCAGATCTACACTCCAACAGTAATTCTAATCATAAATTTCAGAATTTCAGCCCAATCCGTTCACATAATCCCAAGTGTACCATATTTAGCACCATTTAGTGCTTTTCGTACATATAAGTTTGAATTTTCAACACTACCTCTATACAACAGTAATTCTAATCATAAATTTCAGGAATCAGCCCAATATTTAGCACCATTTAGTACTTTTCGTACATACAAGTTCGAATTTTCAACACTACCTCTATCCATTACTCCAATAATAATTTTGATTCCAAACATAAGTTTTCCACCTCTAAACATACACTCAAATCTAAATCCAAATTTAATACCATTTAGTGCACATAATTACGAATTTTTAAAACTATTTCCATATCTCAAAACTGCACTTCAACAGTAATTTTAATTCCAAAATTGAGCATCTCAGCCATATCCGTTCACACAAATCCAAATTGTACCACATTCAGTATAATTAAATAATTTTCCCAAAAGTACGAATTTCCTATACTACCTCAATCATGTACTCTAGCAGTAATCTTAATTGAAATTTCAAGTTTCCACTTCTATCCGTTAAACATAGGGTTTGGGAATTGCCGAGTTTTTTTCATTCCCGGGAAATCGGGAATGCAAAATTTCTTCCCGGATACCAGGGAATTCCCGGGACTTTTCACAACCTTTTAATGTAAAAATATTAAAGGGTAATAAATATGATATTATATTGATTAAATATTTATACAACTTAGATTTTTTTTTGGCTCATCCGTCTTCCCCAAACTATCTAGGTCTCTTAAATACTTTAGTTTAGATATACATTTTAAGTCACGTCGGTCACTTATTTCTTTTTGTAATATCTGTGGAATTGAATGGTCGATGGAAGTTTGTTTACAATGGTTCAAGACAGCATCAACAATAATTTAAATGTATGGCATGATTCCAGCAAAATAACCCTTCAATAGGCAATTCAGAATAAATTTTCTCATGACGTTCGCCTTATATGACACAGTTGCTACAACGTGGGTTTCAAAACATAATTCCAGCAGTTTTTCTTCAATCATTTTCGGAATTTCGAACCTGTCTATTATATAAATCGGTTTTAAAATGAGCATCTTCCACTTATACACACTTTAAAATCCCCTCTTGTAGTTGTTGTATTATCGATAACAAATAATACGACGGATGGATTAACAGATCCATTCTGTTTATGCCTTAACCATTGATAGTTATTTGGAAATACAATTTCCCGTTTCCCCGGGAAATACTATCGGGAAATCCCTGGAATATCGATGTCAAAAAAATCGTGAAATACCGGGAATACCCGGGACGGGAATTCCCGACTCCAAACCTAAATTGTAGCAAGTTTAGTACCATTTGGTACACATACATTTTAACAGTAATTTTAATTTCAAATTTCAGTATTCCAGCCCAATCCGTTTACACAAAAACTAATTTAAAATATTTGGTAGAATTTATTTATTTATTTTTTTTCCCCATAAGTATGTAGGGGATGATAGAAACCAACCAACGGCTCTGATTGGCTTTAACATGACGAAGTCCAGGCTTATCTTGGTCCCTCTTTCATCTCAATTGTGGACACTGACCTCACCGCGGTGCCACCTGGGGAGCTTTTCTCATCACTAGATGAAATAGTGAGCTAATATGTGCCGCGAATTCACCCGAAAGAACTATAAAAAAGATGGGTTGAGCCGTCGGCCCACTCACGGAAAACCCAACCTACTATGATAAAACTAAGAAAAAGAAAATCAAACCCCCCAATGTTGACGAACCCCCCAAACGTCTAAAGGACCACGATCTGGGACAGGCGTAAGTAAATCAGACGATTATGCCCTTTATTATAGCTGCCATGAAACGAGACATGAATTTGGCTGCGGATTTATGGTTAACAAGAGAATAAAAGGCCTTGTCTCCAGATTCACTCCAGTAGATGAGCGAATTGCTATAATCCGTATAAAAGCGAAGTTCTTCTACATCAGTCTCATTTGCGCCCATGCTCCGACCGAAGATAAAGATAAACAGACCAAAGACATATTTTACGAGCGCCTAGAAGCAACATATGACCGTTGCCCTGGCCATGACATTAAAATTCTGCTAGGAGTTTTTAATGCAAAAATCGGAAGGGAAAATATCTTTGGCCCCACCGTCGGAAAATTCAGCGTCCATGAAAAACATCAGACAACGGTATGAGGTTGATTGACTTCGCGGCAGCAAAAAACATGGTAGTTAGCAGCACAAGATTCAAG
This sequence comes from Musca vetustissima, assembly GCF_032173495.1. NCBI lineage: Eukaryota > Metazoa > Arthropoda > Insecta > Diptera > Muscidae > Musca > Musca vetustissima. The sequence goes on along the minus strand of NW_026886838.1, from coordinate 60,283 downwards.
CATCTCGATTTACACAGGGCCATTTTGAACAACGAGAAATCAAATCGATCATGTTGTGATAGACGGAAGGCTGTGTTTTAGACGTCCGATCGATCCGGGGAGCGAATATCCATTCGGACCATTACCTTGTGGCATCCAAGGTACGCACCCGTCTTGATGTAGCATCAAAGGTGCGATCTAATGTAACACGGAAATTTGACGTCGAAAAGCTGAAAAAAAAACAGATAGCAGAAGCCTACTCCGCTCAACTTACCCAACTGCTTGGCGAAAGCACCCCTTGTCCCGATAATAATATAAAAGCACAATGGCAGAGAATTACCCACTCCCAACAAACTGCAGCAAAATCAACACTTGTGTAACAAAGACCACCATCAAGAAATCCGTGGTACGATCAGGAGTGTCGTAATGCTACGTAGCGTATAGGGCAATCCTGCTGACAGTAGCAACGCGTAATGCGATGGAGAACTATCGGAGAGAGGAGAAACGTATTTTCAGAAAAAGAAGAATGAATATGAAAAGCGTGAGCGTGAGCAAATCGAGATGTACAGGAGTCAGAATGAAGTCCGAAAATTCTACCAACGGGTAAAACACCAAACCGAATGCTTTGGTGCAGGCACATCCTCCTGTAGAGATAAAGAAGGTAACCTGGTGACAGATACAGACAGCGTGCTGAGGATCTGGAAGGAGTATTTTTAAAAACCTCTGGTACCAAATAGTAGCTGTGAAGTGGATACCCCCGAACCAATAATAGATGACGGTATAGAGTGTATACCACATAGCCCAGATGAAGTCAGAATATCAATCAATCGGCTGAAGAATAATAAAGCAGCAGGTGCCAATGGGTTACAAGCCGAACTATTCAAGACTGGTGGTCAGATGCTGGTAAGGAGCATGCACCAGCGGATTAGTACAATTTGGCTAGAAGAACGCATGCCCAATGATTGGAACCTCAGCATCCAGTGTCCTGTGCACAAAAAAGGAGACAAGACGATATGAGCCATCTATAGAGGAATATGTCTCCTTCCCATCACATATAAAGTGCTATCCAGCGTACTTTGTGAAAGACTGAAGCCAATGGCCAATGACATTATTGAACCATACCAATGGCTTCAGACCTGGGAAATCCACCATTGACCAGATTTTCATTCTGCGCCAAATCCTGGAAAAAAACCCACGAAAAACACATCGATACATTCCACCTATTTGTCGACTATAAAGCCGCATTCGACAGCCCTATCCGTTCAGAGGTGTATAAAGCCATGCCTGCGTTTGGCATTCCTGCTAAATAAATTCGGCTATTAGGATAACTTTAACAGACACAAGATCAGCAGTTAAAGTCGGAAAGGACCTCTCGGAGCCCTTTAATACTGAACGGGGATTCAGACAAGGCGATAGTTTTTCGTGTGACCTTTTTAACATCCTGATGGAAAAGGTCATACGAGAGGCAAAAGTGAACTGAAATTTCACTCTGTACACCAAACAACACATAATGGGCAGAACATTGAGAGCGGTAACAGCCACCTTTGAACAAATTGAGAAGGAGTGCCAAAGTGGGTCTGGCAGTAAACGGCGAGAAGACCAAGCTGATGGTATCAACGCGCAAGACGTCCAGTAGACTCGGAACAACTGTGGAGGTAGTTAAAGACTTTATATACCTTGGTAACGCCATAAATAAAACGAATGACATTAGTTTTGAAATTCGGAGAAGGATTGTGATGGCCAACAGATACTACTATGGTCTAAGAAAGCAGTTTAGAAACAAGGCCACCTCCCGCCAGACCAAACTCACACTTTACAAGACGCTGATACTATCCGTGCTATTATATGGACCAGAAGGATGGGTACTTGTGCAAGCAGATGGGACAGCTCTTGGGGTTTTTGAAAGAAAGATCTACGGGCCGATCTGCGTCGACGGTAAATATCGGCGTCGAATGAACCACGAGCTTTACCATTTATACGCGGACATCGACATATTCAGTCGTATTGAGCTGCAGCGACTACGGTGGCTAGGCCATATTGTGCAGATGAATAAGAATGCCCCAGCTCAAGAGGCATATTAAAACGAGCCTACTGATGGTTCCCGTAGAAGGGGAAGGCCACGAATTAAATGGAAAGTAGAAAACAACATATTGGAACGTGGTCTTCCAAATTGGTGGATTTGCGCTTGGAAATCTTTTTTAAGCTCGGCTTATGGAACAACCGTTCTGTAACAACCCAGCTAAGTAATTAAGTACGAATTTCCTAAACTACTATCTCTCCTACACCCCAAAAGTAATTTTAATTCCAAAATTTGTAGTCCAACTCTATCCCTTCACATATAATCAAGTTGTACCAAATACCGTACCATTTAGTACAAATAAGTACTATACTTCCATATCTGAATTCTACACTCCTACAGCAAGCATTATTCCAAATTTTAAGTTTCCAACTCTGTCGTCCACCCAAATCCAAATTGTACCAAATCTAGTGCTGTTTGGTACTTTTCGTACACATATATACGAATTTCCAAAGCTGGCTTTTTGGCTCAATCCTCAAGAGTAATTTTAATTCCAAAATTCAAGTTTTCACGCAGAATCCAAAATATACTAAATTTAGTACCATTTAATACTTTTTGTACTCATAGGTACGAATTTCTTAAACTACCTCAATCCTACACTTCAACAGTAATTTTTATTCTCAATTCCATTCCAGCTTTATCAATTCTCCCAAAATTCAAATTGAACCAAATTTAGTATGAATTTCCAAAACTACACTCCAACAATAACCTTATTTCCAAATTTCAGTGCGCCAGCTCTATCGGTGCACCCAAATCCACATTTGGTACCATTTTGTTCACATTAGTACTAATTTTACTACATATCCGAAACCTACACCCCAAATTTCACGAATCCAGCTCTATTGGATTACCCAAAATTTAACTAAGAATGACCCTCATCTAAAATTACAATATTCTAACTTCAGCCAGTCAGGCAGTCAGTGACTGATAAGTCAATGTTTCTACATGACCCCCACAATTATTCAAATTACCCCTAATAGCCGCCCCAGCAAACACCAGAGGAACCCTTCACTAAGAGGAGTTTCCGAATTTCCTATATATTAGTTTATACACGCTTCATAATATATTTTGAAGATGTGTAGTGATATTCCTACCCTCCAACCCCTAGCGGAGAATATAACCAGTAAGGAAAGTAGTAAAGTCGGACAGAGCCGGCTATATGATACCCTTCACCACTTGGGGTATATTCAGCATATATACCCTAAAGTCGAAATTATATATGGAAGCTATGCTATATCTATATCTGAACCCATTTCAAGGAAACTTATCAGAGATTAATTTATATTAACTTCAGTACGTTGTGTCAATCGGCCTAGCTATGGATCTTTAGTGCACCATTTACTTTAAAATCGGACGGAAATATATATAGAGGTATATTAAAAACTGAACCGAATTTCACGAAACTTTGTACACATCATTCTATATTTAATTCAGTACGTTATCCCAAAATCGAAAGATATATGGGGACTTTGGTACACTATTTACATAAAATCGGACGAAATATATATGGGAACCGATTTTCACAAAACTTAGCACACGTCTTTCTAGACTTTATTCAGTATGCTATGCCGAAATTCGTGCAAATCGAAAGATTTTCAGGAACTTTGATGCATCATTTACCTGAAATCGGGCGAAACTATATATGGGAGCTATGTGAGACTTTAGTGCATCATTTACCTGAAATTGGACGACACTATGGGAGCTATATCTAAATCTGAACCGATTTTCACGAAACTTTGCACATATCATTCTAGACTTAATTCAGTACGCTATGCAAAAATCCGTGCAAATCGAATGATTTGCAGGGACTAAAGTCCGTGAATATATATGGGAGCTATATCTAAATCTGAACCGATTTTTCAATTTCAATAGGGTTCGTCATTGGGCCAAATAAATGAGCTGTACCAAATTTCAGCCAAATCGGATTATAAATGCGACCTGTACTTTATTTACAATTTAACATCAACAGACGGACGGACGGATGGACAGACGGACGGACATGCATAAATCGACTTAGAAAGTGATTCTATGCATATTCTCAAAAGGAACCATGGGTCTATCTCGATTCCTTTTGTCTGTTACAAACATATGCACAAAGACATAATACCCTGTACCACAGTGTGGTGAAGGGTATAAAAAAAAACAATTACAACTGAAACATAATTACACATTGCAAAAAAAAAACAACAACAAAAAAGTTCTTATTTCACTTAACCATGACTTTCGCCAACGACAACAACCACAACAAATTAGTTACCTAATTGTCTCATCCGGCTGTTTTGTTTTTATTTTGGGCGTTTCTTTTAATTAGCCATGTTAGTGTGTCTAGCTAGTAGTGCGGATGGATGGGTGTGTGTCCGAATGCTTTCGTTTGTGTTATTGTAGAATTCACCTCCCCTGAGCATTATAGTTCTTGTTGTTGTGTTTTTTATTTTGTTACCGTAAAATGATGAAGATGACGAATTAACGGTAAGTTGCACGACATTGTTGTGTTTTTTTGTTTGTTTGTTACCGTTTAAGTGTTTAAAATTCCTAAATAGCCGTTTTAGTTGGTCAACGAAGATCTAACTCGTCAGGTTGTTGGAAAAACAAGCCGGTCGGAAAAACGGATTACGCAAAACACGCAAAAAAAGCAAAAACCTAAAAGAGTGAACATTTTTCAAACATTATTTAAATACCAATAAAACAACAACAAGAATAATGAGTTGTTGTAATATTCGCACTTGGAGTTTAATCGTTGGCTGGGTAAATGCCGTAGTGGCGCTGCTGGTGTTGATAGCATTGGCAGCATTCTCCAGTTCTATTGATGATGAATTTGCCAAGGAGAATAATTGGAGTGGTAATTCAAAATTTTGTAACATGTATGGAGTACAAGTACAGTGGACAAACAAAGTTTCTACAGTTATGTTCGAATGAGCCGTACTTTTTTGTATAGATTCAAGTTACCTAAAATCGCTTGGGGCATGGTTCAGCATTACAAATTGGATATTTATCTCACTTACGTATAGTTAGTTTGGATAGAAAATTCGGCCAGGACCTTCATTTTCCACACAATATGGAAATTTATTGACTTTTTATGCGAAGAACCCTGCATGAACTTCGGTTGGAAAATGCGTTTAAAACAATCAAAGTACACAAAAAACACAGTGGGCGGGGCCAGTATATGAAAGTTATGTTAAACCATGGACCTATATTGAAAATCCACTGCAATATATTGATTATCAACATGACAAGATCTTAAAATAATAAAAATGGGACAGGATTTCGGAGTCATATCAAAATGAGCAACTATATTTAAAATTGTCTGTAAAGAAGTGTACCGATCAATAACACGGCCTCGGTTTAAAATAGGTCTAACATCTTCGAAACACCAAAAATCTATAGCTAGGCCGATTGACACAACGTACTGAATTTAATATAAATTAATCGCTGGCAAGTTTCTGATATGGATATAGCATAGCTTCCATATATTTTTTTGACCTATTCATGTCACTTGGAAACCAAAAAATCAATGGGTGTCTGATCGAGATTAAATTTTAAAGTCGGTCCAGTCCGACTTTACTACTATCCTTACTGGGTTTTAAATAAAAATTAAATTAGATACATTTGTATAGCCTACACAACTATATTGTGAGAGTATTATAATGTTGTGTGGCCCAAAATTTTGTAACGCCTCGAAATATTCTTCCTTGTCTACCTGAGTTGATCTAGATATGCGTGTACGCCGTCTATCCATTACAATTTTACAAAGAGGTTCGGTTCTGGCTATGCCAAATCAAACGTTATTTTTATCGCGATTTCAGATCGCATTCGAGGCCCGAACATCACGAAATATTATTTTGATTTAATTCGAACCTACACTATTTCAAGAATGTCCCTATAAATTTTCAAGTCATTTTTGAAGATATAGCCGATTTATTGTGTTCGCATCAAGTGACAGCAAGAGGGCTTCTCAAACTTTAAACTCGTTTTTCTCCAATCAGCGTTTTTGCGAATGGCGGGCACGATAAGTCAAAAACTAATAACCCAATCGATTTCAAAATTTGGGACGTTTCTCTGTGAGTGTATAGTTATCGTATGAACTAGGATAAAGCCAATCGGTGAAGATCTTCCTTATTTTTAACTTAGTTTGTGGTCAAAAATAAGCGCTTTAAAAAAAATCAAAGTTCCGCCATTTTGTTAATTGTTGTGCGAAGTCAATAATCCTTGTTCATACGAGAGCCAGACATGTACTCTTTCTAACACCGTTGGAATTTTCGGATTCCGATGTTCCAGTGAGGAGTTATCATGCCCGCCATCAAAAATAAGGACATTTCATTGATAACAAAAAAGAACAACAAACATTTGTTGTAAATTATTTTTCTTCCTTTTTAAATCTTCAAATATATATGTGCAAAGTTACAAACCTTAACATGCATTGGTATTCATTTACCAGCTCATTTAAAATATTAAAAATAAAAAATCGAGAATGGGGGGTTCCCTTAATATGCTGCTAGTAGATATATATTTCATATGTCAAGTTCTGATTATGGACGACACATATCAAAAGAAAAATCTAAAAAAAATCAACTTTTTGGTAAAGTTATGAACTTTTCAATATAGAGAAGAGGCCAAAAATGTGCACAGTACTATTTTGTGTATACAGCCCAAATTATTTAAATCGCTTCGTAATCGAATTGTACGAATTCGATCATCAGAATTATTTTTGGTTTTTGTAAAAAAGAATATAGAAAATAATTTAAAACGATTTTTCATCGATTTTGCATTTGGTTTTTTAATATTGGACTTATTTTCACAAAAAATTTACTGTATTCCCGAAGGTAAGGATGTAGCGATGTCAAATTTTGTGCATATCCTATTTAGGATAGTTGCATTAAATCTGTGAACAGAAAATTGTTCAATGACTACGGAAAAAAATCGAACCATAAAGGGTTTAATACATAATACACAAAGTGAAGTGGCGCCCTAAATAATTTTCATAAGCATTTAATGCAATTAATCCGGTGAAATTACATTCAAATTATTATTTGATAATGATACACCATTTGACAACGTATACGTAATGTCAATACTTACACTGCCCAATAGTTCAAACGCGTTTTAGCAAAAAAAAAAATGTACAAGTGCATTGAAAGTAAAATAGAACTTAAAATAAGTTAGGATGAGGAAAAAGAAGTCCATTATTTTTATATGAACTATAGGATTTTGTTTAACATGCTTCGGAATGTCCGATTTGGTTCAACTGTGCACCGATTTGTTGTATTATTTGTTGCCATTTTAAATGTAACTTCATAATGCCTCTCTTACAATCTTTTCACAATTCTCCCTAGATACCAATTTTTTATCATTAAAAATGTTTTGCAATGTAAGAAAAATTTGATAATCGATTGGTGCCAAGTCCTGACTGTATGGCGAATGCAGTAAAACTTCTCAACCAAGCCCTATCTCATTCCGGTTGGGCCAAGGCTTCACAGATGGTAATTCGTTGTCTGTTAATTGGTGTGACACCCAAACATCGAGCTTCTTTTTTAATATAATTGATGTAAATGGATTAAAAAATGTTATGGTCGATTTTTAGCTCCTTGGCGATGTTACGACTGCTAACATGCCGGTCAAGTTCGATTATTTCTCCGATTTTATCGACATTTTCGATGACCAGTGCGAGGTGCATCTTTAAAATCAAAAATTCTTGAACGGAATCTACGAAATTAAAATTGCACATAATCGGCTGATATAGTATCGGAACCATAAACACCTTTCACAATGTTAGCCGCTTAGCTTGTATTGGCTTTTTGGTGATTTTTTTTCGATCTGAGACTAAATTCCGATTATAAATATTTGTAATTTTCATATAATAATGCCTTGGCCTTCCCTCGTCAACCTTTTTAATCGCGAGATAACAATCAGCTTACTTACTTGGTTTGTGACAGAAATTTTCTTCCGTAAGCCGAGTTAAAAAAAAAGATTTACAGGCGCGTCGGTCTTGTGCGCAGCTCTTCCAAATTGAAAGACCAGGTTTCGAAATGCTGTCTTCCACTTGATCAGTTAGCTCGATTTTATATGCTTTGTGAGGAGGGATGGATGAGAATCATTCTCACAACATGACTAAACCAACGTTGTCGCGGCATCTCGATATGTCTGATTATGTCGACGCAGATCGGTCCGTAGATCTTTCGGGGGATTGCTTCAGATACACACAACAGCACGGGTAGTATCAGCGTCTTGTAGAGTATGAGTTTGGTCTGGCGTGAGGTGGCGTTGTTTCTAAACTGTTTTCATGGGTCATCGTAGCATCTGTTGGCCAACACCATTCTTCTCCAGATTTCAAAACTGATGCCAATAGTTTTATTTATGGCGGTACCAAGGTATATACAATCTTTGACTACCTTGAAGCTGTAGTTTTTAAGTTCCACAGTTGGTCCGAGTCTAGTGGATGTCTTGCGTGTTGATACCATCAGCTTGGTCTTTCGCCATTTAATGCCAGTCCCGACTCCTTCTCAATTCGTTCAAAGGTGACTGTTAAAACTCATAATGTTCGAACCATTATGTCGGTCTCGTCGGCGTAGGCTGTTTGTTGTGCATGGTGTAATTTCTGTTCACATTTGCATCCAGCAGGATGTTAAACAGTCCACTCGACACCTTGTCTGAATCCTTGTTCGGAATTAAAGAGGTCGTTTCCGACTTTAACTGCTGACCTTGTGCCAGTATAAATTATCCTGCATAGCCGTATTAATTTTGTAGGAATGCCGATCGCAGACAAAAACTTCTGAACGGATAGGGCTGTCGAATAGGTGGAATGTGTCGATATGTTTTTTGTGGGTCTTTTCCAGGATTTGAGCATCTGGTCAATGGTGGATTTGTCAAGTCTGAAGCCGCATTGGTATGGTTCACTAATGTCATTGAACATTGGTTTCAGTCGTTCTCACGCTGGATAGAACTTTATAGGCGATAGGAAGGAGATTACTTAATTACTCTATATTGTTGACACATATTGTCTTGTCTCTTTTTTGTGCACGGGACACTGGATGCTGAGGATTCAATTATTGGACATGAATTACTGTAGCCAAATTGTATAATACTAATCAGTTGGTTCCTGCTCCTGATCAGCATCTGACACCGACATTCAATAGTTCGGCTGGTAATCCATCGGCACTTCCTGCTTTATTATTCTTCAGTCGAATAATTGATACTCCGATCTCATCTTGGCTAAGTGGTATACACTCTATACCGTTATCTATTATTGATTCGTGGGTATCTCCTTCACCATTACTATTTGATACCAGAATCTTTGCAAAATGCTCCTTGCAGATCCTCAACACGCTATCTGTCAACAGGGTTCAATCTTCTGCTCTCCAGGAGTATCCGTCGGTTTAGTTTTTGACTCGTAAAATTTCCGGACTTCATTCTGACTCCTGTACATCCCGATTTGCTCATGTTCTCGTTTTTATACCCTTCACCACACTGTGGTACACGGTATTATGTCTTTGTGCATATGTTTGTAACAGGCAAAATGAAACGAGATTGACACATGGTTCCTATTGAGAACACGCATAGAATCACTTTATGAGTCGATTTACGCATGCCCGTCTGTCTGACCGTCCGTCTGTACATGTTAAATTGGCATAGGTCACTTATTTGGCCCAAGGACGAACCCTATTGAAATTGGAAAGAATCGGTTCAGATTTAGATATAGCTCCCATATATATTTTCGTCCGATTTAATGTAGATGTACCAATGTCCCTATATATCTTTCGATTTGGACGAAATTTGGCACAGCGCAATGAATTAGGTCTAGAATGATGTGTGTTAAGTTTCCTGAAAATCGGTTCAGATTTAGATATAGCTCCTATATATCTTTTCTTCCGATTTTATGTAAATTGTGCACTAAACACCCACAGTTTGTCCGATTGCCACACAATTTTGTACAATGAACTGTAGTTAATATAAGTTAATATCTGGCAAGTTGCATTAAATCGATTCTTCTAGCAGAATTTTCATATCATGGCCAGGTCAGCGGTCATATGCTGTTTCTATGTCTTTGGTCTGTTTATCTTTGTCTTCCGTAGGAACATGGGTGCAAATAAGACTGATGTAGAGAACTACACTTTTATACAGATTATAGCAATTCGCTCATCTACTGGAGTGAATCTGGAGACGAGGTTTTTGAGATGAAAGAGGGCCAAGCTAAGCCTGTGCTTTGTCACGTTAAAGCCAATCAGAGCTGTTGCTTGGTATCTATCACCCCCTACGTCACCCTGATCCATATGATATTTCGTAAAAATAAAAACCCCAAATGTATTTATTATTATTTTTTTATTTATTCATTTTTTTTGTGACCAGCCAAAACCATTTCTAATTTGTATTTTTCTAAAAATATAGTACCCTTTCTTCTTTTTCCCCACAGAGGATGATCGAAATATATACACTGTCATTATAATCTTGGGATATGTTCTGTGCGTAATTTCATTCGTCCTTAATGTAATGCTGCTTATTGGTATTTATCAGGTAAATCAATTTTTCAGATCGAAAATACACACATATATATATATATATATATATATATATAAGTATGTTAATCTTATTGGAATGTAAAAATATTTGAAAATTATCTCTTACAGGCCCGTATAAAACTAATAGCCATTTATGTCTATGCCACATATGTGGGAATAGGTGTGGGCATTATTGCAGCCATTCTTACATTTATTGTTCGTCTGATTTATAAATATCCAGCCGGATATGCCTTCCTCGATTTCCTAAGGAATTTGGTCTATATTGGTGAGTGTAAATTTAATTTTTGAAATGTGAAGTGGCAAACTAAAATAGAAAATTAATTATGTGATATAATAATTCTTCAATATTTTTTCTCTAAATATCCTTCCAGCATTTCAAGTAATAATCTTCTCACCCATCTATTTGCTTTACAAGAAGATAACAGAACCGGAACCGGAATTACAGGAACAACGTGGTGGCTCAAACAACACTGACTCGGCTAATAAATCGACCGTATATAGTGGTCATATGTGAATAAAATGCAGGGGAAAGTTATTTTAAATTTCAATAAATTTACTTTAACATTTTAAATTAATTCTTAATTATTAAAAAAATTAAATTTATTAAACAGAAAGATTAAAGATCAATACCTAACCTAATTGTGGAATTTTGAACATAACCCTAAACACGTCATTGTAGTCTTATGTCAGAAATCAATACAATTTTTTTTCTTTTCAATTCGACAGACATGAAATCTGACAATATTATATATAGGAGCTATATAATAATATATAGAACACCTCGAAAGATTATTATTGATCAGATTAAAATTCTATGCCGATTGAACCTTGTCCGCCTGTCTATTGAAATCAGAGATCGCAATATTTAGGACTTTCCACTGGCATTGCTTTTAGTTTTAGGATGTTTGGTATTGAAAGTCAGATATATCGCTTCACTTTTTAGTATAGCAGCGATATAACCGTACCATTAAATATAAGGTTTTTTATATAAAAAAAAGTCGTCAGAACCTTGGGGAGATTTTTTCCAAGAATCAAGAAAAATATTTTATAACCATTGAGCGGAGTAGTATAGTCGGACTGGGCCCTACACAACTTCCACGAAAATCTAACAATCTGGGGTTCTATATTCTATGATGGAAAATATTTCCCGATATTTGCACCCTCTTGACCGACTAGAGGTCAAAAATATTACTAATATTCAGTACAGCCTTTCAAATTACTTGTCACGATTCCCTTCACCGTGGGATATGTTGTGATATTCGGCTTTCAATTGGGGCCTATAGATCGACTCGAAAAAAAAACAAAAATTAAGTTTTCGGTCCACTTCAACCCAAAATTATTATCTGATCAGCACCGAAAAAATGGAAAATTTCAAAGCGATTAGCTCTATAGTAGTGTGGTAATGGTTTACTAAATAATATATGAATACGTAAAAACCTGTAAATATTTAAGTGTAACTCACAAATCCGAGTACATAGAACAATATAATTGGTATCACTTTAAAGGTCAACCACTTTCAACTTCTCGGGTATATATCCTTCAGGGGTATATATACATTGTTTCGCGGAGAGAATGAGAATGAGTTGTTCGGTTGGTTGTTTGTGCTACACTGATTTTCTTTATTTAATATTTTTTCTTAAGAACTACGAACACAAATAAATCTTAACCTAATATTCTAGTACATAAGAGAGAGAAACATAATATGAGATAAGATGTGTGCCCATGCGTATGTACCATGCCTGCCATAATCTTATGGGGAGGTCGCACACTCACATCGAGTTATCTCCCACGCTGCATGCAACACGCTACACATGCTTATCAGTCTGTAATTTAGATTCCCGTCCGTAATCTAACTCAAACATTCCCCCATGTGACAAATGTTATCTTTTAGTGACCTCCACGACGGAGGCCTCTTCTTTAAATGTGCATGTTATTTTTGTGGACTGTACATTCACCAAATTATGTTTTGTATTTTATCTCCTCTATGCAACTAAAACTGTTCACTTATCCGTGAACACACATTTTGTAATCTTTCACACAAAAGTTAGGATCCATTTGACCCGCTATATATTGATCAATCCTTATCAAAACTACCATGCTTATTCTTTGGCCCGATCCCCTTCTCCATGTAAAAATTCGCGACCAGAAAATCAGACAAAAATATTTCATCACCGAAATATTAAACGACCTTTATGGGTCTTCATTGGCCAGAACCCATCCTACATGCAAAATTTCGTGAATATTGTTCCAGGTTTTAGTGCGACCAATGAAATATTCTTTAAAAAATCTACGCTTTAAACCAGTAAAGAAAGTAGTAAAGTCGGACGGGGCCGACTATATGATATCCTTCACCACTTTGGGTATATTCAACATACGTCGCAATTTTGAAGGATCAGTAAAATGAAATTGGGCCCATAAACATATATTTCTACAACCTATAATAAATTTTTCATTTGGTCAGATATAGAGTTGCTTCTTACAATGGGACAAAATTATGTAAATCAATTTAAAGCACATATCAATCGGACACCCGTTGATTATTTGGACACATATCCGATAAACATGAGGAGTTTGGTGCACCATTCACCTAAAATCGGACGAAAATATTTATAAAAGCTATATCGAAATCTAAGCCGATTTCATCGAAACTTGTCGCAGAATATCGTCCAAATTTTGAGTTTTTGGTGCATCATTTACTTAAAATCGGTAGAAAATCTGTATGGTAGCTCTATCCAAATTTGAACCGATCTCAATAAAACTTTTCACATGCTAGGTTATATAAATTATATAACTTTGGGTCTTTGGCGCACCTTTTACTTAAAATCTGACGAAACTATATATAGTAACTATATCTAAATCTGAACCGATTTCAACAAAACTTGCTACAGGTTATCTCATAATAACTTCAATAAGTTGTGCAAATTTTATGCCAATCGGTGCAGCATTTATATCTAACTTCTAGGTTATAGATACTAAATTCATTACGAAAGATAAATGTGGACTTTGGTGCATCATTTACATTAAATCGGACTAAAATGTATATGGGAGCTATATCTAAATTTGGACCGGATTTCAGGAAACTTAACACACATCATTCTAGACCCAATTATTTATGCTGTGTGATATTTGGGGCAAATCGAAAGATATATATATATAGGGGCTCTGCCGCACCATTTACATTAAATTGGACGAAACTATATATGGGAGATATCTCTAAATCTGAACAGATTTTCTCGAAACTTGGCTCACATCATTCTAGAGTTTAATCAGTACGCTGTGCCAAATTTCGTGAAAATCGAAAGATATATTGGGACTTTGGTGCACCATTTACCTTAAATCGGACGAAGATATATATGGGAGCTATATCTAAATCTGAATCGATTTTCAGGAAACTTAACACACATCATTCTAGACCTAAATCGTTAGGCTGTACCAAATTTCCTGCAAATCGAAAGATATATAGGGACCGTTTACATTAAATCGGACGAAATTTTATATGGGAGCTATATCTAAATCTGAACCGATTTTTCCCAAATTCAATATGGTTTGTCCTTGGGCCAAATAAGTGACCTATGCCAAATTTCATCCAATTCGGATCATAAATGCGACCTGTACTTTGTTTACAATTTAACATCTCAAAAGGAACCATGTGTCTATCTCGTTTCCTTCTGCCTGTTACAAACATATGCACAAAGACATAATACCCTGTACCACAGTATATATACACAATATTTTCAAAAATTTCAATAATTATCTCGAAATAACAACAACGACATGCAGCAATCAAAATAGCTCGATTTTTTGTAAATTTTTCACGGTTTTCGATTTTTTAAGATACTTCCGTTCAGCCGTTCTCGAGTTTTAGAGAGACTAACGAACAGCAATTCATCTATACTAATAAAAGAGTAAAGTGATGACTGACTGACTGTTTTAACGATTCATCAACGCCCAGACGAAACAGCTGAAGCTATTACGAAAATGTACTAAATTTGGGACAATTCTGTAGCATGTGAATGGATTGAGCTAAAAACTTGAAATTTGGAATGCAAATTAAGGTTGAGAAGTAGGGTCGATATGAGGAGAGTTGGGAAAGCGTGTACTCATGTGTACAAAAAGTACTATATGGTACTATATTTGGTACAAATTTGATTTAGAGGTACAAATCGAGCTGGAATCCTGAAAATTGAAAGTAAAATTACCGTCGGAGTGTAGGATTGGGATATGTACGTAGTTTTGGAATTTTTTGACTTATGTGTACGAAAAGTACAAATCGTACTATAATTAGTACAATTTGGATTTGGTGAACCGATAGAGCTGGAGCAATGAAATTTGGAATTAGGATCATTGTAGGGATGTAAAATTAGGGTCAGGATTCAGTTTAACAAATTAATACTTATGGGAATGCATTTTTGGTGGACCAATAGAGCTAGAGTCATGAAATTTGGAGTCAGGATCACTGTGGAGGTGTAAGATTGAAATATGTAAGAAGTTTTAGAAATTTGTACTAATGTGTACTAAATTTGGTACAATTTAAATTGTAGGTGAAGAGATAGAGTTGAAATCATGAAATTTTTATTTAGGATCACTGTGAAGGTGTAGGATTGGGGTATGTTGGTACTACAGTGTACTAAATTTGGTACAATTTGATTTGTGGGTGAACCGACAGAGTTGGAATCCTAAAACTTGGATTTGGGATCACGGTGGGGTGTAGGATTGGGGTATGTAGGAATTTGTGGAAATTGGTACAACTATGTACTAAATTTGGTACAATTTGAATTGCGGGTGCACCAATAGAGTTGGAATCCTAAAACTTGAATTTAGTATCAGTGTGGGAATGTAGGATTGGGGTATGTAGGAAGTTTTGGAAATTGGTATAACTGTGTACTAAATTTGGTACAATTTGAATTGTGCGTGAACCGATAGATTTGGAATCCTGAAATTTTGATTTAGGATTACTGTGGAGGTGTAGAATTGGGGTATGTAGGAAATTTTAGAAATTCGTAATACTGTGTACTAAATTTGGTACAATTTGAATTGTGGTTGAACCGATAGTGTTGGAATCCTGAAACTTGGATTTAGGATCACTGTGGGGGTGTATGATTGGGGTATATAGGAAGTTTTGGAAATTTGTACTTTTGTTTTGGAATGTGTACCAAATTTGGTACAATTTGAATTGTGGGTGAACCGGTAGAGTTTGAATCCTGAAACTTAGATTTAGGATCACTGAGGGTGTGTTGGTTTGCTTTAAGTAGGAAATTTTGGAAATTCGTACTACTGTGTACTAAATTTGGTACAATTTGTATTGTGGGTCAACCGATAAAGTTGGAATCGTGAAACTTCGATTTAGGATCACTGTGGGGGTGTATGACTGGGGTATGTAGGAAGTTTTGGACTTTGGTACAACTAAATTTGGTATAATTTGAATTATGGGTGAATTAATAGTAGGTGGCACTGCTGTGTACAAAATTTGGTATAATTTGAATTGTGAGTGGGCCGATAGAATTGGAATCCTGAAACTTATATTTTGGATCACTGTGGTGGTGTAGGTTTGAAATAAGTAAGAGGTTTTAAAAATTCATACTGAAACTTGGATTAAGAATAACTGTTGGAGTGTAGGTTTGGGTTAAGTAGGAAGTTTTGGAAATTTTGCTACTAAATTCGGTACAATTTCAATTGTTGGTGAATTAATAGAGTTGGAATCCTGAAATTTTAATTTGGAATCATTGTGGGGATGTAGGATCGGGGTATGCAGGAAGTTTAGTTAGATGGTTGAGGAAGGTACTTATGGAAATAATGTGTGCTAAATGGAAAATTTTATTAAATTTGGATTTGGGTGAACCCCAATTATATTTTTTCTGACATATGCAGTTATCTCTAAAAATAAAATATTATGTTAATACACTTTTTAAATATTTCCTACACTCGCTAACAAAGTTACGGGCATAAGCTAATTTATATATAAATAATTTTTTTGCTAGCACATTCATGATTTTTGGTATATAGGTTAAGAAAAATATGCTGAATAGAAATGTGTTCGCGTTCACAAATTCGGATGCTGCGCACAAAAGTTATAGCGATTTTAAATCTTGTATTTCAAATATAAGTTAAATTAATTTCTATTTGTTGTCACTCACGAATTTCTTCACAAACGGTTAAACACATTAATTTTCTTTGCATGCATGTCAAATCACATTGTATTACGGTTAAATTGTCGCGAAAAACAATGGAGATATCTTAAAATAAAATAAATTAATTTTTGAATTATAACGACACGTTTTTTTAGTTTTCGATTTTTTTAATATGGTTGAGGGAATACGGGTTTGCCTTAATCTTCTAAAATATGCGACGCTTTCTTCTTGAAATTCTTTTAGATGATTATTAAATATCAGTAGATTCATCTGATAAGAGTTTCGACTTTAAAAATGACTAAATATATTGCACTTACAATACATAAAAATTATGTGAAATCAATTCGAAGAAAAACGCGATTATACACGCGAATTTGTCAAATTATCCAAGAGGATAACTCGGATGTGGGAGTTACACTTAAATATTTACAGGTGCTACGTATTCGTATATTATTTAGTAACCCATTACCACACTAGAGATCGAAAGTATAGCACTGATCGCTTTGAAATTTTCCATGAAGATCCAGTTATGGTCAGGCACAACGCCTATAATTTTCGGTGATGATCAGATAATAATATTGGGATGAAATGGACTGAAAACTTATTTTAATGTGTTTTTTCGAGTCGATCTATAGCCACAATTGAAAGCCGAACACAACCTACGGTGCAGAAAATCATGAATATTGGAAGGGCTTTACTGGATTTGTTGACCTCTAGTCGGTCAAGAGGTTGCAAATATCGCGAAATATTACCCAACCTCAGAATATAGAACCACATAAAGTTAAAATGTCGTGGAAGTTGTGTAGGGTATCATATGGTAGGCCCCGTCCGACTATACTGCTCCGCTCACTGGTTTTTTTTATCGTTATAGGTTTAAATATCTATGTAGATCACACATTTAATTTCGCCCGATTTCAATTCAATGGTCCTGATGGTAAAGTGTATCATATAGTCGACCCCTCCGACTTTTGCACTTTCCTTATTGGTTGGTACTGAAATTGGGATATATTGGTATACTGAAGATTTCGGATAAGTAATTAGAACCGCTGTGCTGACCATTATTTGACTTCTAGTTGTCCAAGAGGGTGCAAATATCACGAAATATTTTCTAGGCTCGGAAAAAACACCAGCAGAAGGTTAGAGTTTCGTGGTAGTTGTGTAGGGTATCGTATGGTCGGCCCCGTACGACCATTCTTCTGGATAAGTGATTATATAGAACAGGCAATACGCGAAAATAATAACACTTGAAGCAAAATTAAACCAAGTCCAAAATTTACTTCTGCGTATGACTGTGCTGGTACACATTTTGCACATTTATTACGTTTTATTATTTTTACAGATGAACTATTATCAATTATTTAATATGTTTTTTTTTTACTTTGGGAATGTTGTGATTCGTTTGATGTTCGTTATCCAACTAATTGGCTTAACACTTTTGTATGCCATCAGTATGACGTGGAACCTATCTTGATTGAGGTTAACACAGGAAGTAAATAAAGAGAGAATATAAACAATACAGAGAGGAGTATGTAAGAATTAGGTCAAGGACATCTTCACTAGAGCAGTTGTGGGCCCCCTCATTTGTCATTCTTGGCGACAGAATCCGCAGCAATCTTCGAGGTGAGAGAGAAGTTCCCTATGATTATCTGGGAATATTCACGAGTGTATTATCGAACGCATTTCAAACAACTTCTTATTGAAATGGGTGATTTCACCGAAATGAAAGCGGTATTGAGAATGTGTTGCTACGCTATAATGAAATTTGTTTATGACGAAAAGCAGTAGTGTGGCACATCTATGAAAATGAACGTATGTATGGGTGGGTGTATATACATTGTATATACACCCAAACACACACACACAAGCATTCTCTTTATAAAAGATATTCGATTTCAAGTGCGTAGTGCAGTGCAGTGCTGACTTTTTTTTATTATTTTTTACTGTGAAAGTGACACGTCACTCTATATGTATATGAGTATGTGGAAGCTATTTACAATTAAGATAACACATATTTGCTCTCTTCCTGCAATTGTTATGTTATTTACCATGAGGTGAAGTGCACATTAAATATGTTGTCGTTGACGCCATACACTATATACAGTGGTGGTCAAAACATTTGCAACTGTCGAATAAACGAGTCTAAAATCCCCAAACAGCCGGACAGACGAACACGCATAAATCGACATAGAATTTTATTCTGATGAAGAATATATACAGCTGTGTTCATAAAAATAGTAGTGCAGTACAATTGCAATTCAAACAACCAACTACTCGTATATAGTTGATCATTATTGTACCAATTTTGAAAAATGGAATGTAATGATCTAGAAAGTAAAAAAAAAAATCAGTTAGATTTGTTGAATTTCTCTGGTAGTGGTCGAAGTGAAAGTTAATAAAACAAATAAATAAGACCAGAAAACAGAGAAGTTAATTAATTACTATTAATTTACTTAATGGTATTAATTTTTAATGGGCAGAGGAAAAGATGGCACGATTGAGCCAAGGAAAATACAAATAAATGGAAAATATCGTTGGATGCAGTGCTACAATGGTATTTAACGCAATAACACACAAGAAAAAGACTGAACATCGTGGCCGTAGACGCAGCACTACAAAATTTGGAGGATAGGCGTATGGTACGGTACAGTAGGAACACTTCAGCGTCCTCGGAAATGATAAAAACTAATTTAAATCTAGAAATCGTCGTTGTGACAGTTCACCGGAGGTTGATAGAAGAGTTTTGGAAAATCTCATGTATTATTGACGGATGAAACCAAAATTGTGTTATAAGGCGTAACAGGCTCCAGACAGTATGTTCGACGTCCCCTAAACACAGAATATGAATCTCAGTACACAGTCAAAACTGTAAAGCATGTAGAGTTGAATATAAAGGTTTGGGCATGTTTTGCATATTATGGCGTAGGGCCAATCCAAATGATTAATGGTATAATGGTTAGAACAGTATACGTCGGTATCATAAAAAATATTATGCTACCATATGCCTGTTAGGTAATATCCATTAAATGGGCATTTCAACAGGATAATGATCCGAAACATATCAGCATACGTGCATAGGACTAATTTGTATCCGAGAGGAGTGACGTTATGCCACGACCTGCGCATTCACCAGATCTTAATCCCACAAAAAAAAAAATTGTTGACAGATATAAAACAATGTGGGCCAATGCCAAGCCGAATGCGTTGTAGTTCATCAAACATACCAAAACAGCGATGCAAGGATCTATTGCTTCCATCCAACATTTTTGTCCTATTTTCGTTTAAAATTATTTACTACTATTCTTATGAACAGCGCAAATTTGGATTATTTTATTATCATTTTTTTGTAAAAGAAAAACCTATTTTTTTATTTATTTGTGCAATTAAATTAGAAAAACCAGTGAGCGGAGCAGTATAGTCGGACGGGGCCGACCATATGATACCCTACACAACTTCGACGAAAATCTTTCTGAAATTCTATATTCTGAGCTATATTTCGCGATATCTGCACCCTTATGACCGACTAGATGTCAATAAATATTTCTAATATTCAGTAGACAAGGGCTGTACTTGCCCAGATTCTCTTTACAGTGGATTATGTTGTGATGCTTGGGCTTTCAATTATGGGCTGTAGATCGACTCGAAAAAAAACACAAAAAAAAAAATAATTTTTCGGTCAAATTCATCCTAAAATGATTATCCGATCATCACCGAAAATTATAGGGTTTGTCCTTGACCATACCTGGATCCTCATGGAAAATTTCAAAGCGATCAGAGCTATATTTCCGCCTTGTAGTGTGGTAATGGGTTACTAAATAATATCTCAGTACGTAAATATTTAAGTGTAACTCCCACATCTGAGTACATACGACAATATAATTGGTATCAATAAAGTTTTTGGTCCATTTTATCCTCTAAATATTAATATATTCCAAAAACAATAGGGCTCTTCATTGGTCAGAACCCATCCTACATGCAAAATTTCGTGAAGATTGGTCCATAACTGTGGCCTGTATCGTGTTTACAAATTATAATGGACAGACGGACGGACACACATGTCTAGATCGACTCATCGAGATGTGATGATCGGTATACATAAAGGTGGGTCCAGGACCAATATTTCGCCGCGTTACAAACTTTTGGGGCTGCACAAAGCTATAAAACCCTGACAACATTATTGCGTAGGGTATAATTAATTATTTCTAAACAATTTTACAGTTCAGCACTTACAACCCAAATGGACTACTATTTTAATGAACACAGCTGTATACTTTTATGGTATGGACGCACGCAGTGGGGGAAGTTTTGTTGAAACGGTTCAGAATTAGATATAGCACCCATATATAGTTTCGTCCAGGGACGTACGCAGGGGGGCGGGCCGGGGGGCCCGGGCCCCCCCCCCGATAATGATTTTTTTCACAGTAAATTTATTAAAGAATATTTTTCAAGGGCCAACTGAGGCGTGGATTTATTAAAGAATATTTTTCAAGGGCCAACTGAGGCGTGGATTTATTAAAGAATATTTTTCAAGGGCCAACTGAGGCGTGGATTTATTAAAGAATATTTTTCAAGGGCCAACTGAGGCGTGGATTTATTAAAGAATATTTTTCAAGGGCCAACTGAGGCGTGGATTTATTAAAGAATATTTTTCAAGGGCCAACTGAGGCGTGGATTTATTAAAGAATATTTTCGATTTTCTACAATTTCAATAGGGATCGTGCTTGGGCCAATTAAGTGACAAGTGACAAATTTCATCCAAATCGGATCGTAAATGCGACCAGTAGGGGAGACTGGGGCACCTTCGGCATCGGGGCACCTTCGGCAATCGCGTTTTCGATATGAAGCTCTCACCGTACATCACTAGTTTCGATATATAGGTATCGAATATCGAAATAAATAACTGACACAAAGTTTGAAATTTATAGCTAACTAGCTGGACACGTGGCGCTTCGCTGCCCCTGCTAAAGTGATTACGATAGGAAAACTATTGGTATGCAGTTTAATAGCTAATATTTATAAATATGCACGATATAGGTATTTTAGTAACACCAACTATAGATAGTGTAATAATATCGTAACAGCTGGTTAATGTATAGGTTATTTGATTCTATTCAATAGAAATACATTTTTAAATACTCATTTTCTAACCGTGATGATATTTAAAAAAAAAATAGCGTGTATAATCCTACTTGTCTCAGTAGGATTATACACTAATATATTTGCTCCAATATTCACAGGTTTTATATTAATCGATCAAAAATCATTCATTCCCATTACCACGAACCTTTGTGTCTGTATTCTCATTTGATTCCCCGTTATATGGCTGGGATCCCTTCCACGCTCCGATTAGTATCCTTTAGATATCTGCTATATTATCCTTGCTATGATTGAATTTTGTATTTTGTTTCATTGCCCAAAAAAGTTTTCAAAAGACTGCATTATCACATTATAAAATTTTTACAGAAACTAAATTTAGCATTTGTCTTAATTGCACATATCTTAGAATTACCCGTACCTTAGAAAGATAGAATTTGTGGCAACTGAGATCGTTTCCTTTATATATCATCGAAATATTAGTTTTAGCCATATCCGTTTGATCAACTAAACATAATTTCTCAAGTATTAGGCACATTTTGTTTTATGTCATCTATGATGACAATCCACCACAGATTTCAGATTTTTATAACTTTTAATCCATATTACTTATGATTCTATAGCATACGTTTGTTCAATTCATTGTCGGTTTCTTCAATAGTGGTAGAAAGTTTGAAATTAAAAATAGTTTCAAAATAGAAATGTTTTTTTTTACAAACTGGCAAAATGTAAAAAATATAATGTCAATAATTTTTCATTTTACACAAATTTAATTCCAATATGTGATAATAATGGAGAGATGAAAAATAGCAAACATTAGCGGAATTGCCGAACTGGTGGTAATTATCATTGCGGATAATGATAAAAGGAACAAAAGTTATAAGTCCAAACTATTGTTTACATCCTGGTCATTTATGATGGATTATCTGAATATCATACACACTTTTATAAATTGACTCCAAATTTAAGGCTTTTCTTCATATTTTTTAACTAATCCGCTGGGTGGAGAGGGTACTTCTCTATGCAAAGTTCAATTGCTATCAAAGAAGTATTTAATGTCTTTAGTGCAACATTTACATAAAATCGGTCGAAACTGTAAATGGGAGCTATATCGAAATCTTAACCGATTTTCACGAAACTTTACACACATTACTCTAGACTCAATTTGTTACGATTTACAAATTGTAGTCTCAATCAGATAATTATTATTCACTTTGTTATGCTACAATTGTGTTGAAGTTGCGTCCTTTTGTTTCAGAAAATATCAAGTCAAAAGGCCGTAACTAACATAAAACCTTTAAAAAAATTAAATTTTTTTTTCAAAAAATAAATACAGCTCTATAGTGCATTTAAACTTTGAAAAAATTCCAGCCATGCTCCATTTTTATAGATTTTATAACGTTTTTTTTTCAAAAAATAAATACGGCTCTATAGTGCGGTTAAACTTTGAAAAAAATTACAGCCATGCTCCATTTTTTGCTTCTCCTGTAAAATTAGTAAAAATGTAGTTACGTCTGTTTGCATTTATGATGACAAAAAACTGAAAGTTTTTTTTCAAAATGACAAAATCTGAAAAATATTACGTCAATAATTTTTCATTTTACACAAATTTTATTCCAATGTGTATGAACATGGCAATAGAGAGATGAAAAGAAGTAGGTGTTAGCGGAATTATTGAAATTGTGAATTTATAATTACTGATAGTAAAATAATAGGACAAAAAATTATGAGTTGAAAATTGTGAGTAAATTCGGTCCATTGAATCACCCCAATTTTCATAGGGATGATGCGTATTTGCAACCAATTTACTCAACACATTTTAAAGCGGGAATCTGCAACGCCCCTTAGGATATAAACATAGAATGCCTGTGCCATTTCAGATTTGTGATTACTTTTGATGCTATAACTCCACATTCACGCGAAATTTTAGGATTTATCTAGCCTATGAGTTTTCTAACGGGTAGCTATATATGTTGAATAAGTACTGAGATATAGAGCTCTAAAAAAAGTGCCGAGGGTGCCCCAGTCTCCCCTACTTTGTTCACAAAAATATGTGGACGGTCATGCATAACTCGACTCAGAAAGTGAATCTATGCATATTCTCAAAAGGAAGCATGGTTCTATCTCCATTCCTTTCGCATGTTACAAACATATGCACAAAGACATAATACCCTGTACCACAGTGTGGTGAAAATTGTTGGGGATGGGACACATTTTTTGGTTATTCAGAGAGTGATCTGAATCGATAAACAATGTACAAAAGTCGGTGTTCGCTCAGACAATTTTGTAGGGCGAACTAAGTAATTACTTCGAAATTAAGGGTCGAACAACGAATGAGAGAGTGCACAACGCTCGTCTGTACATGGCATAACTTAGTCTAATCTTATACACATAATAGCTCACAATTCTCACAGTGTACATGGGGGTTGCGTTCATTTGTTTACATCAAATGAACACACCATCATCATTTATAATTTATTATCAGTGTGCACACACACATAGATCTTGTGACTGCATTAGTCACTTATAACAGAACCTCTTGAACATAATTTATGAAATGCATAAAGATGAAGTGATCATAAAAGAAACTGAAAGTGCAGAGCATGTTCATATTTTTATGAACAGGTGCACCAAACACTCAAAGATAGTCCGATTGAGTCAAAATTTTGCACCGCGTACTGAAATAGGTCCAGATTTATGCCTGTGAAGTTTTGTTTAAATCGGTTCAGGTGTAGATATGGCTCCAATATATAGTCTCGTCCGATTTTATATAAAGTGTGCATCAAACTCCCAATATTTGTCCGATTGGGGCAACATTTTGCTCGGCGTGCTGTAATAAGTCCAGATTAATGTCTGTGAATGTACAGGGTGAGATGAAAAAACTGCAACCAACTTCAGACTGCTGACATTTCTAAGCCATTTCATTGTACAGAAGTTTGTAAACCAACAAAATGATCGCGTTTACTTGTCAAAGAGGTCAGCTAAAAATGTGCACCTTCGGTTGGCCACCAGAACTAAAGTGCCGTCCATGGTTATGGCCGCTCTCCGCTCGTACTAATCGACCGTGGCTTCAGAATAAATGTCGAATATAATCGCGAAAATATTCTGGAGGGTGTAGTAAAGCCTTGGGCTCGCAAACATTTTGGCCGCAGACCTTGGACTTTCCTACAGGACTCAGCAAGAATGGTTACCAAATGAGGTTTCTCGCTTCATTTTCAGCGCCACCAAAAACCTCCGGATACCAATCCATTGTGTCTGTAGTAGTTTGCAAATCAAGTTTGGCACTAAAAAATACCAAAACTACCATCTTAAGCAAGCGTTTCGCCGGGAATGGGAAAATACCGCAGATCAACATTCATTGGACGTTTGAAGGTCATAATTCGTGCCAAAGGTTATCAATTCGAACAAATCTGAATTTTTTAAAATTTGATGGTTTTTCTGATATTTTTTGTTTCATTTAATATAATTAAAACCTGTGAGCGGAGCATTATAGTCGGACGGGTCCGACCATACGATACCCTACACAACTACCACAGAATTCTATCATTCTGCAGATTTTTATTCCAAGCCTGGGTAATATTCCGTGATAGTTGCACGATGTTTGGGCTATAAATGCGGCCTCTGGAGCGACCAGAAAAACCGACAAAAATTAAGTATTTGGTCCATTTCATCCCCTAAATATTAACCGATATTTACCAAAAACAATAGGGGTCTTCATTGGGCCGAACCCTTCTTACATGCAAAATTTCGTGAAGATTGGTCCATAACTGTGCCTTGTATCGTGTATACAAATTATAATGGACAGACGGACGGACGGACACACATGTCTAGATCGACTCAGCTAGTCGAGATATGACGATCGGTATACTTAAAGGTGGGTCTAACACCAATATTTCGCGGCGTTACAAACTCTTGGGGCTGCACAAAGCTATAATACCCTGACAACATAGTTGTGTAGGGTATACAAATATAAAAATTATGGTGTTTGACTTTGTTCCGGTTTTTTATCTCACCCTGTATGTATATGCGAATATGTTTGCAAAGTAAACGAATATGTTGAAATTGTGACAGGGAGGTTGGTTCCGCGTAACGAAACTACCTAGTAAACAACGAATACGTCAATAGTGAAATTATTCGCACATGTATATCTGGATTCTTATTAATGTTAATTTATTGTGTAAATAGCTTCTATATACTATATATGTATATATATGTTTGTATGTTTTAAGCATTTCGATGCAATAAATTATACCTGCATGCAGGAGTATGCCCATCAAAACAATACTCTACGCATTAGAAGTTGAATTTCATCATCAACAGAATACATTTGTGTATGTGTGTGTGTGACTTATTTGATGTATGTTAATTCATCACAGCCTCCATTATTCTTCATATTTTTTTTTTTAACCCTTCGCTATAGAACGAAGGTCATTTAGAGTTCGTCATCGATTTTGCAACACCTTGATATATTCTCCCGAGCAAGGATATCAGTAACTTAATCTATTACTTGGACGAAAATTTGATAACGAAATTTATATACACGAAATGAAATTGACGCGTAAACATGCCAGACGGTATCTTCTGACACATCGAAGAAAGGGATTCAGCAATTACTTATAATATGAAGATATCCTTGACAGAGTTTGTATTATTGTCTATTATCTATGTGTGTATGGGGGTCCAAACCACACGTTTGTTCTTCCATTCCCACAATTTGAAATTGGGGATATCATATTATGGGGAGTAGCCTTAAACGTGGTCGAATATTAATAATTTTTAGTACGGAAATTTGCTTTACAACGGGAACCCAGAATACCAAATTAAGCCGATTCAGTTGGAAAACGTGTCCAAAATACCCTATGTTGAGGGTACCGTCATATGGGGGTAATACCGAATGGGGTTTACACAAAACCGTGGGCCAATATATCCCAATACCAAACATCCTAGATCGACAAGGAATTCCATTCTGATCAAGAATATATTCTTTGTGCGGTCTGCGGTGAATATTTCGAGGTGTCGCAAATGTAATGACAAATTTAATATACACTCCACTTTACGGTGGAAGATATAAACATGTGTGTATGCTCTCATCAATATTGACGAAGGGTATAAATATGTCGACCGCGATCCCAACTTAGCGCCAATCGCACTTGTTGCTTATGTCTACATACTCCCGTATTATTTATATTCTCTCTGTCTGTACTCTCTGCGTTGACATAATCAAGATGGGTTCCACGACATGTTGCCGGCACACAAAAAACTGCTAAGCCAATTAGTCGGATAACGAACAACAACCTAATCACAACATTCTGAAAGTTATTTTCCTTTTAAATTTTAATAATAATCAAATCGGACAAACAACAGCTAAATAATTGAAAATATTTCATCTGCGAAAACCAAAAAAAATATATATATATATTTTTGCAAGATGAGTTGTTGCACCGTCAGATGCTGGAGCATATTTTTGGCTTGGTTGAATTTAGTTTCGACTGTTATTGCTTTCGCATTTAGCTTGTTCCTCATAATCCATTTTACAGATGATAATAAAATTGGTAAATTAAAAAAAAAAGCGAAAAAAAAAATAAATGATCGAACTCTAACTACAGTTAATTTGGTGTGTGAACAATTGGACCAATACAAGTGGCGTTTAAAAGAATAATTGTCGACATATATTATATACATCGCCACCCCGACATCGTGGCAGGTTTTTAAGTGCAAGTGGCTAAAAAACCCATTGAAAATATCTGAACATGCAGCGCTTTAAAAAAGTGAAAACAAGACCATACATCGGGAACTATAATCTTCAACTTGTGTTTATAATTTTGCACCAAGTTCACAATTGTTGCATGGATACTTGACGGGGCAGAGATGTCGAAAATTCTTACAATAAAGTGATAGAAGCGTTAAGTGATGAAATTCTATGTTACAATGATGAAATTTACACGAGTGACAGTTTTTGTAGGTAGACGGTTCCTTTTGAAAATATGCATAGAATCACTTTCTGAGTTTCTGATTTATGCATGTCCGTCGGTCTGTCTGTCTGACCATGTTAAATTGTGAACAAAGTACAGGTTGCATTTATGATCCGATTTATATGAAATTTGGCACAGATCATTTATTTGGCCCAGGGACGAAATTGGGAAAAATCGGTTCAGACTTGGATATAGCTCACATATATATATTTTCGTTGGATTTAATATATATACTGCACCAAAGTCCCTATATATCTTTCGATTTGCACGAAAATTGGCATAGCGCACATGATTAAGGCTAGAATGATGTGTGATAAGTTTCGTGAAAATCGGTTCAGACTTAGATATAGCTCCCATATATATTTTCTTCCGATTTAATACAAATTGTCCACCAAAGTCCCTAAAAATCTTTCGATTTGCACGAAATTTGGCATAGCGTACTGAATTAACTCTAGAATGATGTGTGTTAAGTTTTGAGAAAATCGGTTCAGGTTTAGATATAGCTCCCATATATAATTTCGTCCGATTTAATACAAATTGTGCACCAAAGTCCCTATATATCATTCGATTAACACCAAATATGGCATAGCGTATTTATTAAGTCTAGAATGATGTGTGTTAAGTTTCACGCAAATCGGTTCAGGTTTAGATATAGCTCCCATATGTATTTTCGTCTGATTTAATACAAATTATGCACCAAAGTCCCTATATATCTTTCGATATCCGATTTAATACAATTTCGTCCGATTTAATACAATTTTTCGTCCGATTTAATACAAATTGTGCACCAAGCTTCTAATGTTTGTCCGATTGTGTGTGGCATAGCGAATGTCATGTATCGAGTTTGCTTTATATCGATTTCCACAAATTTGTTCTATTGTAAATTAAATTTAGCATAGGTTGCAGAAAGCCATATGTTCCTTCAAGGCAACATTGACATGACATTCTTAGGATACATATGTACAATATACTGAATGTCATGAAGGTATTATAAAGTCGCCCAGTCCGATTTTCATACGTTCCTTACTAGTTTCAGTACGGAATTGTGCTATACAATGAGAATCCAAAATTCAAAATGACAGCCAAGTTGGTTGGAAAACGTGCCCGAAATCACCAAAATACCGAATACTGGGCGGTACTCTTATATGGAAGCTATCCTGAAACCTGGGTCAATATTAATAATTTTTGTTACGCATATTTGGGTTTCAATGAGATTTCAAAATTCCAAATTAAAGTCATTTCAGTTGAAAAACGTGTCCAAAATGCTCAAAGTACCAAATAATTGGTGGTACCCTTATATGGGAGTTACTCTGACACTTGGGTCAATATTAATAATTGTTGCTACGGAAATGTGTTTTTCAATGAGAACCCAAGTCTGCATAGATATTTTTTACTATCTATGATTCAAGAATGTCAACTCTTCAGTTAAAAATGTGGCTAAAAAATCAAAATACCGAGAACAAATAAAAACGTCGTTTTTTGTATCCTCCATCACGCGGTGTGCATTCAAAATTCCTTAAGTGGGGCGCAGACGATCATGCATGCATGACATCAAAATCGTATACGTGTGCAATAAGCTTCAGCGCACACGGTTCATGCATCAATTTTGCATTTGATTTCGTGCTGTACAGACAATGTCGACAACGGACGATACATATTTTTCGATTTTGTTCTTGTGCTTAAAAAATAGAGAAAATGCTGGAAAAAGGACTGAGAACGACCGGCATATTTCCAACAACTCTATAACATTTTTTTCGCAGTATCCGACATCTTTATACAGCCATTCCCTTTCAAAAAACGTCACAAATAAGAATATACATGATGCCTCCACCGCACACACGTCAAAATCGAACGTCATGCATGCGAAAAATGAACAATTTTTGATTTTGCTCCATGCATCGTAGGTGTGACGCATACATACAAATTTTCACTAACACCACAAAATGCATGTCATGCATGCATGACCGTTTACGGGCCACTTTAAATAGATCCGGGCCTTTATATATGGAGATAATGTTATTGCATTATGCATGCTTTGAAAAATATAATATTCCAAATTACATACTCTCTTGTTGGAAAACTGAGATAGAAATTTCAATATACCGAAAATTCTGGAAACATGTTTTTTATTCATCAGGAATGCAATATGTCAAATTATAGCCACTTCGATGAGAAAAATCGATGAAAAAACATAATAATACCGACCCATATAAAATGTCATAATGAAAAGCCACTGTCAAAACATTCAAAATACTGACAATGAGGCGCTATACATATATACTATGTCAAAACATTAACCTATATTGATCATTATCTGTACATATATCAAATTACAGCGACCTCGGTAGGAAATTACGTCCAAAGTAGCGAAAATGAATCGATAACTTTATATGGGAGCTATATCAGAACGTAAACCGGGCATTTTTGTTAGAAAGATTTGACACCCCGTTAGAAACAGGAAATCTATTTAGAGCCAATTCATTGAAAAAATGTGCCTAAACACCCTAAAATACGACTAATCTAGTATAGGTTAATATTTATAATTTTTAGTAGGAAAAATTTTTAAACCCAGTGATAACCGAAGATAACCAATTCCAGCTTATTAAGTTGGAAAACGTGCACAAAAACTCCAAAATACCGAATATTGGGGGGTACCGCTATATGGGGTACCACTTTGATACCTTTGTACCGATGTTGATAATTTTGGTAGGGAGCGTTTCTACTCATTTAGAACCCGAAATATGAATTTACAGCCAATTAGTTTGAAAAACGTACCCTAAAGCCTCAAAATACGGAATATATCTATGGAGGGTATCGTTATATTGGAGCTACCCTAAAAAGTGAACCGATATATCCCATTTTAAATACCAAACATCCTTTGAGTAGTTTCAATATATGTCCAAAATTCCAAACCGCTACATACTGCGAGCTCTATCGGTATTTAATCAGAAAGGCGGATAGACAGACGGCTATGGCTAAATCGGTATTTCAAGTTGAGGCTAACCACCATTGAATGAAAATTGAAAAAGATTCGTTGAAAAAGATTTAATACCCAATAAGAACCAAACATATCAAAATACAACCAATTATTTTGAAAAAAAAAATGAATAAAAATTTCAATAATTGGGAGTAACCAGGTTAGATTACCACCTGATAAAAATTTTTTCTCAAGGTGACATGTTCTACCAAATCAAAATAATTATTATACCCTTCACCACACTGTGATACAGGGTATTATGTCTTTGTGCATATGTTAGTAACGGGCAAAAGGAACCACGTGTCTATCTAGATCTAGATAGACACGTGGTTCCTTTTGAGAATATGCATAGAATCACTTTCTAAGCCGATTTATGCATGTCCGTCTGTCGATGTTAAATTGTATTGGATGAAATTTGGGATAGGTCACTTATTTGGTCCAAGGACGAACCCTATTGAAATTGGGAAAAATCGGTTCAGATTTAGATATAGCTCCCATATATATTTTCGTCCGATTAAACGTAAATGGTGCACTAAACATAAACATCATGAGGTTTATCAGATATTTATCCAAATAATAAACGGGTGTCCGATTGATATTTGCTTTAAATTGATTTACAAAAATTTTCCCATTGTAAGAAGCAACTCTATATTTGACAAAATGAAAAATTTTGTATAGGTTGCAGAATGACATGTTTATCGATCCAATTTTATTTTACTAGTCCCGCAAAAATGCGACGTCTGTTAGGATTCATCTGTTGAATATACAAAAAATGGTGAAGGGTATCATATAGTCGGCCCCGTCCGACTTTACTACTTTTCTTACTGGTTTTTTTTTTTGTATGTGTATGTATTGTTTTGAATACCATTTTAAATAAATTCAATTTTAATTTAATTAAATTAAACTTTTTATATAATTTGAACACGTGTTTGCCTATAAAAAATATAAATAATATTTCTATGGAAAGCCAATGTGAGACAAAAGACTAAATACAATGTTATATATTCATTGAGATCACAAAAATGTATACATTCATTACTTTTCATATATTGTGTACTACAAATCAAGTATTCTATTAATATATATATATATATATATATTATATGTTATCAGTATTCACACTAGATTTAAAATATATTCATAAGAGCTAATGATGAACAGCGTGGGTTTGCATTTGATTTTTCAGATAAGATTTTATTCGACGTAAGGTAGAAAAACTTCAGCTGATGCTTTGGTATCGCTATTAAGATTTGTAAAAATATATTTACTATATTTGGAAATAGATTTTCGTCACATACTACAATCGCATCATGATCATTATATGATCGGGAATCTTTGATTTCCACATAGTGATCCACTGATCCACTTCATTTTCTACATTTTTTCACTTTCTAGAAATCTGTTTTTAAAACTTACAATCAGTTCGTTCAAATATCGAACAAATAATGTAGTTCTCTAAAAAGATTCGGGGTTCGAACTTTCATTTGACCTTTACTTTTGCGTACCAACAACTCTTCTTGGCACTGAAACTTCTACCGCAAATTTGTCGCAATCATTTTTGTAAATTTTGTGGAAATCCTCTTCACTATTTTGTCGTATAGGATTTAAGTTATCAACTACTTAATGTATATGGTCATATGTTTTGACAATGTCCAGATTAATAGTTTGAAGAATAGTATGAAGAAACTAGGACAAGTTTAGGTTGTCCTCAAGTAAGCGAGATGTTATTGCCACATCTAAAAAAATACAGTTCTGTGATGAAAATTTACTGAATCATAACAACCTTAAAAGAGAAGTATAATTTCATATGTTAATATTAATGTTGCAAATACCTAATATGATATCGGATGCTTTTTTGACCATAATATGTTCCATAAGTTTTGAAACATTTTTATACCCTCCACCATAGTATGGAGGGTATATTAATTTTGTCATTTCGTTTGTAGCTCATCGAAATATTCATTTCCGACCCTAAAAAGTATATATATTCTTGATCAGGGCAAAATTCTAAGACGATCTAGCCATTTCCGTCCGTCGGTCCGTCCGTCTGTTGAAGGAATTGAGATAGGGTGCTGAAATGTTGCATAGGGTTGTCTTTTGTCTGCAGGCAGGTCAAATTCGAAGATTGGATATATCGATCCACGTTTAGGCATCGGGTCCCCTTAAATTTTCGGTACTTTGGGGTTCTTGACCGCGTTTTTCTACCGAATTCTCTGAAATTTGGTACCTTGGGTTCTTATTGCGTACTAAATGTCTACACAAAAATCATAAATATAGGTCCACTTTTTCTGATAGGCCCCATATAACGGTACCTCCTAATTTTCAGTACATTTGGGGTTTTGGTCGTATTTTTCCACCAAATTGGCTGTAATTTAGTATTTTGAATATTTTGTAATCTCTCCACAAAAAATTATGAATATAGGTCCTTTTTCGGATAGCCCCATATAAGGGTACTCCCAATTTTCGGTATTATGGGATTCTTAAGCGCGTTTCGCTGCAATTTGGTATTTTGAAGTCGTATATGGTAACAAATCTCCCTACCAAAAATTTATAATATTCGCTCTCTTTTTGGGGTAATCCCCATATAACCCCCTTTTTTATACCCTCCACCATATTAAAGAGGGCATATTAATTTTGTCATTACGTTTGTAACTCATCGAAATATTCATTTCCGACCCTATATATATTCTTGATCAGGGTAAAAATCTAAGATGATTTAGCCATGCCCGCCTGTCTGTCCATCCGTCCGGCTGTTGTAATCACGCTATCTTTAGATAGATCGCCAAAATTTGACGTATAGTTGTCTTTTGTCTGCCTGCAGTTCAAGCTCGAAGATGGGCTATATCGGTCCACGTTTAGGCATAGCCCCCATATAAGATTACCGCCCAATTTCGTATATTTTGGTGTTCTTGAGCACGCTTTTCAACCGAATTTGCTGGTACATTGGGTTCATTTTGGGTACCAAATGTCTGCACTAAAAATATAAATCTCGGACCATTTTTCTGGTACGGCACCCCCAATATACGGTATTTTGGGGGTTTTGAGCGCTTTTTTTAACCGAAGTTGCTGAAAGTTGGTACTATGCGTTCTTATTGGGTACCAAATTTCTCCACTAAAAATATAAATATACGTTCATTCAACCAAATTTTGTAGTCGCATATGGCAACAAATCTTGCTTCGAAAAATTAATATTCGCCCCCTTTTATGGGTAGTTCCATATAACCCCCTTCATATATTCAAGTAGTTAGCTGATTAGTTCCAAGTGTAGGGGTTGTCCCCATATAGGCATATTATACCAAAGTATTGCGGATAGTCGTTACTAAAGTCGAAATAGTCAGTTTACCCTACAAATTATGTAATTTTAAGACGATTTAGCCATCGGTTGTAATCATTCCGCTTTCTAAGGATAAGGATATATTCATAAAAAATTTCTGAAATTTTGTATTTGGTGTACATAATGGCTTACACAATCCCTATATTTTTAGTTCAAGTATCTGTCAGTATGCTGGTGGGTATTCAAAATTCGGCCCGGCCGAACTTAACGCTTTTTTCACTTGTTCCGTTGTTATTTTTGGCTTAAATTCATTGGCTAAGTGTGGAGTCCATGAATTTAAATACATATTTTTCTTTAAGTCGTCCACAATGGGGTTTTCAAGATATTGACTAATGTCCAAAATATGAAATTCGCACCGAGAATTAATTGTACATTGATCATCACAATCAGAAAAGCCTATTTGAGCTGAACCAGATATAGAGTTCGGACAAATCCCGTCTTTTGAGGCATTTGCAGCTTGGTCATTAAACTGCTCAGCATTTTTAACAATTGCTAACATTCGACACACAAGATATGATTTTTCTGTTTAAATTGATTGGTATTCAAACTTTCACCCGCTGTCCGTCTGTCTCAATATTTATGATTGAGCTCTGAATTCACAATTGCATTATGTCTGCCTGAAATGGCGCCAACATTCAATTGGGGGGATGGTATAAGTCACAACTGATAATTTGAACATGACCTTGAAAAAATTGTTATATACTCTGTCCTATACAGTTTCCTGTAGTCCCTCCTTATTTACTTCCCTTGTCGGCCTAATCAAGATAGATTCCACAACATGCTGCCAGCGTACAAAACTGTTAAACCTATTAGTCGGATAACGAACATCAAACGAATCACAACGTTGCCTCTGTTAAAAAATCATATAAATAATTGAAAATAGTTAATCTGCGAGAATAAAAAGAAAAATTGGAAAATGTGTTCGTGTACGGTCAGATGCTGGAGTATATTTTGGGCTTGGTTTAATTTAGTTTCGAGTGTTATTATTTTTGGAATTTCCTTGGTCTTTATAATCAATTTTCCAAAAGAACAATTTGATGGTAAACAAATAAAACAGACAACAAAAATTTGAAATGAGAGAACTGAAATAGATTTAATTTAATGTGAACAAGTGGACAAATAAAAGCGATGTCTCATTGAAGAATGTGCGGAATATTTTCATCATTCATTTTCATATTATATTCATCGCAATTAATTATTAAATTAAAAATAATTGCAAAAAATACAGGTGGTACTTCCCATAAGTGAAAATAAGACGAATCATCAGGAAATACAATCTTTTGATATCTTATTAAAAACGATAAATTGTACACCAGGTTCACAATTGGTGTCATGCGATACCCTACACAACTACCACGGAACTCTAACTTTCTGCGAAGTTTTATTCCGAGTCTGGGCAATATTTCGAGGTAGTTGCACCCTCTTTCCCGATAAGGGGCCAACAACACCTCTTCTTTACACTGACATATTTTCCGAATAATACTAATATTCAGTACAGTCCTTCTAACTACTTGTGCATTTTCCCTTTACCGTAAGTTGTATTGTGACGTTCGGCTTATAATTGTGGCCTATGGAAAAAAAAACAAAAAAAAAAAAATTAAATTCTTCCGTCCACTTCATCCCAAAATTTGTATGTGATCATTTCCGAAAATTATAGCGTTGTCCTTGACCATAACCGGAACCTCATAGAAATTTTCAAAGCGATAAGCGCTATATTTCCACACTACAGTGTGGTAATGGGTTACTAAATAATATATGAATACTTAAGCACCTGTAAATATTTACGTGTAACTCTCATATCCGAGCACATACGACCATATAATTGGTATCAATTTAAAGGCCAAAAACTCCTCTTGGATATAATAGCAGTTTATGAGGTCTATGTCCTTCAGGAGTAAATATATATGCCCGCAGCATAAAGATTTTGTAATTTTTCACTCAAAAGTCGGGGTCCATTTGACCCGCTAAATATTGACCAATCTTTATCAAAACAGGCATGCTTATTCTTTGGCCCAATACCCTTCTCCATGTAAAAATTCGATGTTTGGACCATAATTGCGACCTCTGGAGCAACCAGAAAATCAGACAAAAATAAAGTTTTTTGTCCATTTTATCCCTTATATATTAACCGGTCTTTTCCTAAAACAATAGGGGTCTTCAATGGCCAGAACTCAACCTACGTGCAAAATTTCGTGAAGATTGGTCCATAACTGTGGCCTGTATCGTGTTTACAAATTATAATAGACAGACGGACGGACGGACATGTCTAGATCGATTCAGCTAGTCGAGATATGACGATCGGTATACATAAAGGTGGGTCTAGGACCAATATTTCGCGGCGTTACAAACTCTTGGGGCTGCACAAAGCTATAATACCCTGACAACATAGTTGTGTATATATAGGGTATAAAAATACGTGACAAAAATATGATTGAAATTCTCAAAATAACTAATATAGGGTGGCTTCTTATATGGAGCTATAATAAAACGGAGATCAATATTGATACTTTTGCTAGACAGATTTGACAGACGATAAGAATACCAATACGTATCAAAAATTCTCATAATACCGACTTGGGTCAATATTAATAATTTATAGTGCGAATATGTGGTGACACATTAGAGCCAATTTGATTGAAGAACGTATCAAAAATCCCCATATTGAGGAGTACTATATTATGTGGGCTAACTTTAACCTGAATCAATATTAAGCATGTTTAGTACGGAAATATGCTATGCAATGAGAACCCAAAGTACAAAATTGCTGCCAAGTGGGTTGGAAAACTTGTCCAAAATACCTAGCACTGGAGGTACCGTTATATGGGGGCTACCCTATATCTTGGGTCAATATGTGCTATACAATCAGAAATCACAGCCAAGTTGGTTGGAAAGCCTGTCCAAAATACCGAATATTGGGGGTAACGTTATAAGGGGGCTACCCTGAAACTTGGGTCAATATTAATATTTTTTGGTACGGATATGTGTTATTCAATGAGAACTCAACTGTTATATGGGAGGCTACACCAAAACGTGGCCTGATATATCTCATTTGCAATATCAATCATCCTAGGAGTACTAGTAATGTATGTTCAAAATTTTAGAGCTCTATCTTATATATCGTGATTACAATAGAGAGGGAAATATATACGGAAGCAATACTTAAACCTAAACCGATTCCAACAAATTTCAATTTCAATGCAATAATATCGGCAATATTTCATATAAGGCGAAAAAACAAAGGCTCCTCGGCGTACCATTTGCACGAAATTTGAGAAAATATGTATGAAAATTATATCCAAATCGGAACCGATTTCAACAAAACTTCACGGACATCAAACTGGTCTTAATTCAGAACGCTGTGCGAAATTTTGTCTCAATCGGATATACATTGGGGGTTTGTGCACAATTTACATAACATCGGCAGAAAATAGGTATGGGAGCTATATCAAAATCTAAACCGATTTTAACATTCATTACAACATCCATTTTATTTTAGACTCAATAAGGTACGCTATGTGAGTTATATCTAACACTGATCCGATTTCACAAAACATTGCACATGACAAAAATTAGGAGTTTGGTGCACCATTTACATAAAATCAGACAAAACTATATATAGGAGCTATATGTAATAAAACTTCACAGACATTACACTGGACTCAAATCATTACTCTGTGCAAAATGTTGTCTCAATCGGACAAACCCTGGGAGTTTCGTCCAAAATTAAATAAAATCAGACGAAAATATATATGGGAGCTATATATAAATCTGAACCATTTTTTCCAATTTCAATAGGGTTCGTCCTTGGGCCAAATAGGAGACTTGAGTCAAAATTCATTCAAATCGGATAATAAATGCGACCTGTACCCTCTTCACAAGAAGGTTGGACAGACGGGCAGACAGATAGGCATAAATCAACTCAAAAATTGATTCTATGAATATTCTCAAAAGGAGCCATGTATCTATGTCGTTTCCTTTTGCCTGTTACAAACATTTGCATAAAGACACAATACCCTGGCGGTGAAGGGTATACAAAGCCTACATACACAATTTCATTATGCCTGGATCCAGGAACATGTCTAACCAAACAATATATTACGCATTTGGAATCGAATTTTATCGTCAAGAGAATTTTGTGTGTGTGTTTTAATAAATGTGTCCTACCACAACTTCCATTTTTATACCCTTCACCACACTGTGGTACAGGGTATTATGTCTTTGTGCATATGTTTGTAACAGGCAAAAATAATCGAGATAGACCCATGGTTCCTTTTGAGAATATGCATAGAATCACTTTCTGAGTCGATTTATGCATGTCCGTCCGTCCGTCCGTCTGTAGATGTTAAATTGTAAACAAAGTACAGATCGCATTTATGATCCGAATTGGATGAAATTTGGCACAGCTCATTTGTTTGGCCCAAGGACGAACCCTATTGAAATTGGGAAAAATCGGTTCAGATTTAGATATAGCTCCCATATATATTTTCGTCCGATTTAATGTAAACGGTCCCTATATATCTTTCGATTTGCACGAAAATTGGCACAGCGTAATGAATTAGGTCTAGAATGATGTGTGTAAAATTTCACGTTTAGGTATAGCTCCCATATAAGGGTACCCCCCAATTTTCGGTATTTTGGAGTTCTTGAGCGCGTTTTTCAACTGTATTCGCTGAAATTTGCTACATTGGGTTCTTATTGGGTACTAAATGTCTCCACAAAAAATTATAAATATAGGTCAACTTTTTCTGGTAGCCCCCATATAACGGTACCTCCTAATTTTCAGTATTTTGGGGGTTTTGGTCGTATTTTTCCACCGAATTGGCTGTAATTTAGTACTTTGAGTTCTTTATAAGTTCCAAATCACTCCACAAAAAATTATAAATATAGGTCAATTTTTTCTGGTAGCCCGCCATATAAGGGTACCTCCAATTTTCCGTATTTTGAGGTTCTTGAGCGCGGTTTTCAACCAAATTCGCTAAAATTTGGTACATTGGGTTCTTATTGGGTACCAAATATCTCCACTAAAAATTATAAATATAAGTCCTTTTTTTCTTGTAGCTCCCATATAAGGGTACCCCAAATTTCTGTTTTTGGGGTTCTTGAGCGCGTTTTTCAACCGAATTCGCAGAAATTTGGTATATTGGGTTCTTATTGGGTACCAAATATATCCACAAAAGATTGTAAATATAAGTCCATTTTTTCTGGCACCCCAAATTTCGACATTTTGAGGTTCTTGAGTCTTTCAACAGAAATCACTGAAGTTTGGTATTTTGTAGCCGTATATGGAAACAAATATCCCTACCAAAAATTATTAATAGTCAACCCCTTTTAGGCGTAGTCCCCATATAACCCCATTTTAATATTAATATAATTATCTGATTTTTCCGCGTTTTGGGTTTGGTTCTAACACTCTGTTGTAATCATTTCACCTGCGAAGGATATCGAGATAAAAAACTAGAATGTACGGTTCGATAATGAACTATATGTAAATTATAGCCCGCATTTAGGCTTAGCCGTAGCCTCTGTGTGAGAGGTACCAGAAGGCATGGACCGATATTTACCAAATTCGGACTTGAACTAAGTTTGCAAGACATAATAAGATGGGATGATATCAATTTTTTCTGAAACGGATTTGGTCCAAAGAAACATGGCGTCTAGAACCAATATTTCACCGTGTGAAAGTGTATACACACTAATTAGCCATAAGGCTGAGGGTATAATTTTCTATTAAAAATTATTGCTTACATAATCGGTTTGTAGAAATGTCGATATAGGTCCACTTTTTGTTATTTTCCCTATATTTTCATTTCAAGTACCTGTCAATATATGTATGGTGGAGGGTATCCAAAGTTCGGCCCGGCCGAACATAACGCCTTTTCACTTGTTCAAACGAGGGAGTGAAGATGTCCTTGACAAAGCTTGAATCCAACATGTATGTGCACTTGCATGGCGGGCGAGCGAACTAACCATGCATGTTTATGTTATTTCCATAATGTGCAACCCGCTTCGAAGGAGGCATATAAACTTTAACCCCATCTAAACGTAGCAACATTTACACTTGTTGCTCTTTTTCATATACTTCGGTAATGTTTTACTTCTTTCCTTCCCTCTGTATGTATGTAAGTAATCAATCTCTCTCTCTCCCTCTCTGTGTGTGTTTGGTGCAACCAAAATAGGTTCCAAGACATGCTGCCGGCATACCAAAATGCCAAACCACAAATTAGTCGGATAAAAAACATCAAACGAATAACAATTGGTCTGTTCCAGTACTTTTTTTAATAGTAAAGGTAGTAAAAGGGAAACATTTCAAACTCGCTCTCAGAGCACAAAATAATTTGAAAAGTTCGGGAACGCAAATCTAGTAAATATGTCAAAATTAAATGGCAATACTTCAAAATCAACATAACAGCCAATCAGAAGTAGGCATTCCTTTTTACTATTTTTACTCGGCCAAATTTCTCGAGTAAAAAGATTAAAAAAGAGAACGCCATTTTGTTTTGTGCTCTCTTAAATTTGATTCAATGTTTTACCAGTTTTGTGGGTTCAGGAACGGTGTTCGAGTAAAAAGTTGCAAAACTTGTAAAATTAGTAGATTATTTTAGGTTCTGGAACGGAACTAATATTCTCAAATTTACGTTTGGAACCATATTTTTGGCTTTGTTGAATTTAGTTTCGAGAGTTATTGGTTTCAGATTTTCATTGGTATTTTTTTACCCCCATGTTTCATTGGATCAAATCCGTTTCAGACAAGTTGCAGTCGATTTAC
Source organism: Musca vetustissima (assembly GCF_032173495.1). Classification (NCBI taxonomy): domain Eukaryota; kingdom Metazoa; phylum Arthropoda; class Insecta; order Diptera; family Muscidae; genus Musca; species Musca vetustissima. The sequence continues at coordinate 19,449 of NW_026886838.1, read as the reverse complement.
AAATGTCCGTCCGTCCGTTGTCCGTCTGTCTGTGTGTCTGGCTGGCTGGCTGGCGCGTACTGTAACTCTCGAAGGGAGTAATCGGTTTCAATTAAACTTTCACATCGTGCCACCAAAGCTTCGGTTTAGTGTTTTACTCGTTGGGGACTACATTCTGACTTCTGTACATCTCGATTTGTTCACACTCACGCTTTTCTTGTCCTTTCTTATTTTTTCGAAAATACATTTCTCCTATATCCTTTTCTCCCGATAATTCTCCATGAGCGGAGTGGGCTTCTGCTACCTGTTGTGTTTGCAGCTTTTCGACGTCGAGTTTCCGTGTTGAGTTCCGTGTTGTGTCAGTGCGCTTGGTTCGAATTGATATTCGCTCCTCGGATCGGTCGAACGTCTAAAACACTGGATAAATACCTTCCGTCTATTACAACATGATCGATTTTATTTCTCGTTGTTCGATTCGGAGAAATCCATCCTTGTGTATATCGAGATGCTTGATTCTGGTGCTGCTAACTACCACGCTTTTTGCTCCCTTAAAGTCAATCAATCTCATGCCCTTGTCTGATGTTTCTTCATGGAGGCTGAATTTTCCGACGGTTTGGCCAAAAATATTTTCTCTTCTTATGTTTTTTTTCATAGTAAGAGGGGTTTTCCGAGTGTGGGCAACTAACCCGGCGCCTCAACCCATTCCGACCCTATAAAGTATCAGGGTAAAATTCTAAGACGATCTAGCCACGTCCGTCCATCTGTTGTAATCACGCTATCTTCGGAGGGAATTAAGATATGGTGCTGAAATTTTGCATAGGGTTGTCTTTTGTCTGCAGGCCAGCGAATATAAGGGTGCCCCCCAATTTTCGGTGGATTTTATAAAGAAATTTCTTAAGACCGATAGGCGTGGATCTTATAAAGAAATGTCTTAAGACCAATAGGCGTGGATTTTATAAAGACATGTCTTAAGACCAATAGGTCTTGAATAAACTGAATCCTGAAGCGAATTATTTTTTTTTTTTGTAGTGTAAAAGTCTCGTTCTGTAAAATACACCCCAGAAATTTTTCAATATAAGTCCATTATACCGTTTCGAGTACAGTCTTTCAAGGCGAGTTTCTGCAAATCATCTACTAGCAGTCAACATACCATGATGTAGCCACCAAGTCCGGACCACTTAAGGGTATTTTGAAGACATCCCTCATGACGGACGGTATAATAAGTTTCTTCCGGTCGAACTCAATTACTTTTCTATTTATTTTCATATTTTATTCAATTAACTCCACATATCAAATTCTCTTCCAACATAGATGAAGATCATAAATCGATTCTCATTAAAGCCAGTGTCCTCTGTGTCATATGTGTCATTGCATTCATTATCTACATTTTGTTGATTGTCGGCATTTATCAGGTATGTCGACCTAAACAATTCCTGATGGTCTTATTTTTTACGAAGCAGATTTTACTTCTTTTCTATCCTACCTTTAGAATCGTCCTCGGTTAATTGCCGTTTTTGTCTACATCACCATAACGGGTATTGTCGTTAGTGTACTCTGGACCATTGGTGTATTGACTGTGAATTTAGCCAGCAGCAATCCTATTGAGTATACCCTGTTGGCATTTGTCGCCAACCTGTTGAGTGTTGGTAAGTTAAATTAAAAATTTTTGGTTGTATATTGAAATTCGATTCAAAATTAATTTGGTTTGTTTGTTACAGGTTTTAATATTTTAGTATTTTCTCCCATTTACATTCTCTATAAGAGATTATGCCGAGAAGAAAATGACAATGAGGAACATGTTACTATGACATCGAATCTGTCGTTTGGTAAACGGGATTATATTTCAAAACTATAAGATGTTGTATATTTTGAAAAAAAAGAGGTCTCATCTATATACCTAAATAAAGTCCATCGGGCCATATATCCTTCAAGATGTCTTTTGGTTGGTATGATATGGTTAAGAATGGTGTGAGTCAAGTCAATATTGGGTTTTTACTTGTCCCGTCCGACTAAGGACCTTAGTCCTTACTGGTGAGTCCAGGAGTCCTTACAGACTACGGAAACAAAAAAGCCGATTTTTTGAAAATGGAATATTAAAAATTGGCAATATTGCCCATATATGGCTGAGGTACCATTGAACAACGTGGAGTTGAAAGCGCCATGGAATTCGAAATCATTGCCGGTCAAAGAAAAACGTCAGAACAAAAAATGGTTTATATAAAAATCTGAAAACAAAAGTGTTCAAAGATTTGAATGCAGAATTAAAACATGCTAACCTAGGGTATGTGGAAAATTAAAAGTATTTTTTGGCTAAAAAAATATATATATTGACCATAATCATCCGAATGAACAATAATTTTATATGGAATTGAAATTTTTAAATCAAATTAGGAATAATTGTGATGTAATTGGTATTATCTTGAATGGAAATAGAACTGCTATTAGAAATATGGTTTACCCGACAACAAAAACATTGGGTTGTTGGTAAATAGACCTTTTTATACCCTCCACCATAGTATGGAGGGTATATTAATTTTGTCATTCCGTTTGTAACTCATCGAAATATTCATTCCCGACCCTATAAAGTATGTATATTCTTGATCAGGTAAAATTCTAAGACGATCTAGCCATGTCCGTCCGTCCGTTTGTTGTAATTACGCTATCTTCTGAAGGAATTGAGATAGGGTGCTGAAATTTTGCATAGGGTTGTCTATTGTCTGCAGACAGGTCAAGTTCGAAGATGGGATATATTGGTTCACGTTTCAGCATAGCTCCCATATAAGGGTACCCTAAAATTTCGGTATTTTGGGGTTCTTGAGCGCGTTTTTCAACCGAATTCACTGAAATTTGGTATATTGGGTTCATATTGGGTGCTAAATGTGTACACAAAAAATTATAAATATATGTCCACATTTTCTGGTAGTTACCATATAACGGTACCTCCCAATTTTCAGTATTTTGAGGGTTTTGATCGTATTTTCCCTCCGAATTAGCTGTAATTTAGTACTTTGTGTTCTTAACAGGTTCCAAATATATCCACAAAAACTTATGAACATATGTCAATTTTTTTCGGGTTGCCCCCATATAAGGGTAACCTACAATTTTCGGTATTTTGGGTTTCTTAAGCGCGTTTTTCGTACTAAATATCTCCACAAAAAAATAATAAATATAAGTCAATTTTTTGGGGTAGCTCTCATATAAGGGTACCCCCAAAATTCCGTTTTTGGAGTTCTTGAGCGCGTTTTTCAACCGAATTAACTGAAATTCGGTATATTGAGTTCTTATCGGTATTTTGGGGTTCTTAAGGGCGTTTTTCAACCGAATTCGCTAAAATTTGGTTATTTTTGGGTACCAAATATCTCCACTAAAAATTATAAATATAAGTACATATTTTCTGGTAGCCCCCATATAAAGGTACCCCCAAGTTTCGGTATTTTGAGGTTCTTGAGCGCGTTTTTCAACCGAATTCACTGAAATTTGGTATTTTGTAGCCGTATATGGTAACAAATCTCCCTACCAAAAATTATTAATAGTCAACCAATTTTAGGGATAGTCCCCATATAACCCCATATTTTTATATTAAAAAGAAATATATCGAGATAAAAAAAAACTAGAACGTACGGTTCGATAATGAACTATATGTGAACTATAGCCCGCATTTGGGCTAGCCGTAGCCCCTGTGTGGGAGGTACCAGAAGGCATGGACCGATATTCCCCAAATTCGGACTTGAACTAAGTTTGGAACAAATAATAAGATGGGATGAAATCAAATTTTCACCGTGTGAAAGTGTATACACACTAATTAGACATAAGGCTGAGGGTATAATTTTCTATTAAAAATTATTGTTTACATAATCGGTTTGTAGAAATGTCGCTATAGGTCCATTTTTTGGTATATTTCCTATATATTAATTTCAAGTGCCTGACAATATATCTATGGTGGAGGGTATCCAAAGTTCGGCTTGGCCGAAGGCGATCACCAACGTACACATGATTTTATTTCGGGGTGGGATAGAAGCTCCTGGTCATTGCTGAAAACATTTCTATGTGTAGGTTTCTGGCTAATACATCGTGTAGGAATTATAGTACAGTTGGAGTTGTAATTATTTGAGGTTGGACTGATATAGCTCTATTTCTAACCAAACATTTGGCATCACAATACCTTACTTTACGCTAAATATTAAACATACCGAAATGGGTGGGTATCACAATATAGGGGACAGGCCTAAATTTGGGCGGATATATTATATTTCATTCTGGAACCTGACCTTTCTAGATTTTTACCTTAATATCCCCTGAAGGTAGAATGATTAAAACATATGGCTAAATCGTCTTAGAATTCCATATTTCGAGTACAGAAAAGGATTCTAAAACACTACACATAAGGACAAAGGGTCTTCATTATCACCTTTGTAAGTGTAATTGATCAACGACAAGGCATTTTGCGCTATATCAGAAAAAACATTCTAGACTAAATTACATCCACGCTGTTAAATTTCGTGAATATAGAATAAACATAGATTTATCGGTGTACCATTTATATAAAATCGGATGAAAATATATATGGGAGATATATCTACGAGCTATATATGATAGCTAAATTCCAGATTGTATCAAATCCAGTACTTTTCGTACTCATAAGTACGAATTTAAACCAGTAAGGAAAGTCGTAAAGTCGAACGGGGCCGACTATAAGATACCCTTCACCACTTTCGGTATATTCAACAGATGGAATCCTAGCAGACGTCGCATTTTTGAAGGACCATTAACATGAAATGAAAGATATTTAGGGAAGTATATATAGAGACTTTGTTGCACCATTTACATAAAATCGGATGAAAATATATATGGGAGCTATATCTAAATCTGAACCAATTTTCGCGAAATCATTCGGATCGGACTTTGGCGCACCATTTACATAAAATTGAAGGAAAATATAAGTGGGAGCTATATCTAAATCTGAATCGATTTTCACGAAATTTAACACACATCGTTCTAGACTTAATTCAGTACGCTATGCCAAATTTCGTGCAAATCGAAGGATATATAGGGACTTTGGTGCACTATTTACCTAAAATCGGACAAAAATATATATGGGCCAAATTAGTGAACTGTGCTAAATTTCATCCAAATCGGATCACAGATGCGACCTGTAATTTGTTAACAAAAATACATGGACGAACGGACGGACGGACAGACGGACATGCATAAATCGACTTAAAAAGAGATTCTATGCATATTCTCAAAAGGAACCATGTGTCTATCTCGTTTCCTTTTCTCGTTTCCTTTCCTGTTACCAGTGTTGCCAGTTTAGCACTTTTAGTGCTAGATTTAGCACTTTTTGAACTGGTTTAGCACCAAAAAAATTGATCTAGCACCTAGCTCTTTTTTTAGCATTTTTTTATTTCTTAGGAATTTTTTTACAATTTTGGTTTCAATCCAAAAAAATCCCGTTTTTCGATTTCATATTGACGCTCTGAATTTTCGCTATGTTTCATGCGGTGAATTTGATTTTCCAGTGCTATCCAGCATGTGCCGTGCATTCCAAATTTCTTAAAAAATGTTCGGGTACTTCATTGATGACTATGGCATTGTCTGTTATTCTTATGCCCTTCACCATGTGCTCCACGTTTTAAGGTAACCCCCATATAAAGTACCCCCAAATTTCTGTATTTTGGGGAGATTGGTCACGATTCTTTTATTTTCCTTTGAAAAAATTTACCATGGCATAGCACCACTTCATCTGCGATCAAGTGCAGGGGTTTGAATGAGCACCTTGTGGTCCAGGGTACAATAAATTTGGTAAGGCCCAACGTTTTTACTTTTTTTCTATGAATGGCACATTTATAAATTTATATACCAGTAAGGAAAGCAGTAAAGTCGGACTGGGCCGACTATATGATACCCTTCACCACTTTGGGTATATTTTACACATGTATCCTAACAGACGACACGTTTTTGTTATATATCTATATCTGTACCGATTTCAGGGAAACTTGCCAGAGACTAATTTATATTACTTCAATACGTTGTGTCAATAGATTTAATTCAGTACTCTATACCAAAATGCACCAATTACATCAAATCGGACGAAAATATATATGGGTACTATATCTAAATCTGAACCGATTTTCACGAAAATTAGCACACGCTATGACAAATTTCGTGCAAATCGAAAGATATATAGGGACTTTGGTACACCATTTACCTTAAATCGGACGAAGATATATGGGAGCTATATCTAAATCTGAACCGATTTTCACGAAACTTTGCACACATCATTCTAGACTTAATTTAGAACGCTATGCCAAATTTCGTGCAAATCGAAAGATATATAAGGACCTTGGTACACAATTTGCCTTAAATCGGACGAAACTATATATGGGAGCTATATCTAAATCTGAACCGATTTTTTCCCAATTTCAATAGGGTTCGTCCTTGGGCCAAACAAATGAGCTGTGCCAAATTTCATCCATTTCGGATCATAAATGCGACCTGTACATTGTTTACAATTTAACATGGACAGACGGACGGACGGACATGCATAAATCGACTCCGAAAGTGATTCTATGCATATTCTCAAAAGGAACCATGGGTCTATCTCGATTATTTTTGCCTGTTACAAACATATGCACAAAGACATAATACCCTGTATCACAGTGTGGTGAAGGGTATAAAAATAGACCAAATTTAGTCAATTCGGTTGCGTGTCCGACGTCCCCAAAATGTCGAATAATGGGGAGGGTACTGCTCTGTGGGGGCTTAGGGGTAGCATATGGACCAATATTAATAATTTTTGATAAGGAAATATTTTACTCAACGAAATTTAAACAATCGATTTAAAAACAATGCAATTGTTGGGGGCTACCCTTAAAAGTGGACCAATATTTATAAGTTCTAGTAAGAAGACTATATATCCAGGGAGAACAAAAAAAGAATATATACAGCAATTTATGTTGAAAATGGTGCACCCAAAAAGGATCGATATATTCCATTTCAAATACCAAATCTCATAGGAGCATGTATATGCAAAATTCCATAGCTCTGTCTTCGATATTGCGTCCTCAATCGAACGGAATAAATGGGATTTCTGATGAGTATTTCATTATTAAATATTAACAATTTTGTTCTAGAAATGTTTAGCACTTTTTTCTGGCTGTTTTTTATATTTTTAGCACTTTCTAGCATTTTTTTTTCAACAAAATCTAGCATTTTTCCTCAACAAAGTTTTGGCAACACTGCCTGTTACATACATATGCACAAAGACATAATACCCTGTACCACAGTGTGGCGAAGGGTATAAAAAACTACCTCAATCCTGCTTTCAAATGGTAAACGTAAGTCCAAATTTAAGAATTCCACCTCCATAAATTTAATTATTAAATTTATACAGATTTAGCACTATTCTGTATTTTTCGTACCCATATTCCAAACTATCTCAATCTTACACTCCGACAGTAATCTCAGTAGCAGATTTCAGGAATCCAATCCTACACATTCACCAAAGTGAAAATTGTACCAAATTTAGTACTTTTCGTACCAATAAGTACGAATTTCCAAAACTACCTCATTCATGCACTTCAATAATAATCACAATTGAGGCTTCCACCTGTATCCGTTCACCGACATCAAAATTGTACCATATTTAGAACCGTTTATTTCTTTTCGTAGACGTAAGTTCGACAGTAACTTTAATCAAAAATGTCTGAATGCAAACCTATCCTTTCATATAGATCTGAAGTGTACTATTTTTAGTACTTTTCGTAGTTATAAGTTCGAATTACCAACACTACCTCAATTAAGTTCTCTAACAGTAGTTTTAATTTCAAATATAAGTTTTCCACCTCCACTTCTATCAAATTTAGTACAAATATGGTACAATTTAGTACTAAATATAGAAGAATTAAATACCAAATTGTACCATATTTAGTACGATTCTTAAGTACGACCCCGGATTAAGACTTGAAATTTGAAATGCGAATCAAGATCGATATAAGAAGGTGGTTTTGAAAGCGTGTATTCATGTATACGAAAAGTACTAAATTTGGCACAATTTGAATTTAGAGAAACGGATGAAGCTGGAATCCTGAAATTTGAAATTAATGAATTACCGTCGGAGTGTAGGATAGCGATATATAGGTAGTTTTGGAAATATGTACTTATATCTACGAAGAGTACCGAATGGATCTATTTTTGGTACAATTTTAGTACTCGAAGTACTAAAATTAACAAATTTGTTACAATTTAGTAACATATGAACGGACAAAGCTAAAAAATTGAAATCCGAATAGAGTAGAGTCGATATTAGGAGGTGATTTTGTATGTGTTTAGTCATGTATACGAAAAGTACTAAACGGTACTAAATTTGGTACAATTTGAATTTTGAGGAACGGTTGGAGCTGGAATCCTGAAATTAATATTACCGTCGGAATGTAGGATTGATATATGTAGGTGGTTTTGGATATTTGTACTTATGAGTACGAAAAGTACTAAACGGAACTATGTTTGGTATAATTTTGATTTTGCGTGAACCGATATAGCTGGGATTCTCAAGTTTGGAGTTAGGATCACTGTTGGGGTATAGGATTGGGGTATGTAGGAAATTTTGAAAATTCTTACTAATGTGTACTATATGGTACCAAATTTGGATTTGGGAGAACCGAAAGAGCTAGAGTTATGATCACTTTCGATGGTAGAATTAAGCTATTTAATATGTTTTTGAAATTACTACTGAGGTGAACAAAATTTGGTACAATTTAAATTTTGGTTAAACCGATGTATGATGTTTGGGAACGCTGTACTAAATGGTACCAAATGTGGATTTGGTTGAACCCGTTGAGCTGGAATCTTGTAATTTGACGTTAGAATCACTGTTGGGGTTTAGGATTAGGCTTTGTAGAAAGTTTTAGATATTCGTACTAATCCAAATTTGTACCCAAATCCAAATTTGGTCCAATTGGGGTGAATTGGGTGAACCGATAGACCTGGGATCGTGAAATTTGGAGTTAGGATGATTGTAGGATTGGGGTATGTAGAAAGTTTTGGAAATTTGTACTAATGTGCACTAAATGGTACCAAATTTGGATTTGGGTGATGCGATCGAGCTGAAATCCTGAATAGAGCATGATGTAGGTAGTAATGGGAATTTGTACTTATTTGTACTAAATGTTACTAAATTTTGGATTTAGGTAAACCGATAGACTCCTGAAATTTGTTATGAAGATTGGGGTATGTGATGAGTTATGGAAATTCGTACATATGATTGTTAAAGTATTAAAGGATACCAAATTTATTATAGAGTTAGATTTCTGTTGCTGTCAGAATTGGTGTGTAGGGTTGAGATGTGGAGGTAGTTTTGGAAATAAGTATTATAAGGGAACATTGGTACTAAATGGTTCTAAAATTTTAATTATGGTCGGTATTGGGTTCAAAATACTTCCCACATTCGCTATGTGCTAGAAAAAAACATCTATTAGGGTTTACATATTCTGACGGTATTAATTTTGCACCACTAGATTTGTATCTCGCGGAATTTTTCACTGTCACAGGATTTAGTTTCGCAAAAAAATTTAAGTCCAGTGTCGGTTTTGTAGGGTATCATACGATTGGCACCGTCCGACTGTACCATACGGTGAGGGTAACTATCTTGCGGCCACACTGACTGACACTTTTTTACTTGGTTTTCTAAAAACACCAAAAATTACCTACGCATGGTATGGAACATCCCCAAAATGCTGCAATTTAGAGGACACAGTTGTATGAGGCCATCACCAACTTACCCAGGTTTTATTTCGGGAGGTTGGGTGGTAGCTGCTGTTTCAATATCACAATTGGTTTTGCAGAAAAAAGTTGGTATTAGAACGTCCTTGGAGGCTATACCTTAAGCGTGACCAATGTTGAATACACCGCGTAGGAATTACCGAACATTTCTAGGTATCATTATATGAGGTGCTATGCCTAATTGAACTCTATTACGAAACCAGTGAGCGGAGCAGTATAGTCGGACGGGGCCGACCATATGATAATCTACACAACTACCACGAAAAGCAAACTTTCTGCGGTTCTATATTCTGAGCCTGGGCAATAATTCTTGATATTTGCACTTATTTATATTTGTGTCACTTTAGGTTTTTGTTAATTTGACCCTCGGAATATTGACCGATCATCATCTAAACAGCCGCTCTAAGTATTTGGTCATATCCCCTTCACCTTGTAAAATATGTGATGTTCTGCTATAATAATTGCCTCTAGAAGAGACTAGAAAATCTGACAAAATTAAAGTTTTCTGTTCACTGCGCCCCTTGAATGAAATCTCAACTTCACCGAAAACTATAGGCGTCGTGGAACTTCATGTACAATTTCAAAGCGATCAGCGAGACATTTCCGTCCTCTAATGGAGTAATAGTAATACTAGGCACATAGTAACCTTTACCCAATTACGGATAACTCTCACATCAGAGTACATACAGCCATATAATTGGCATTAATTTGAAGGTTAACAACTCCTCTTGGATATACTATCAACTTCTCGGGTATATGCCCTTCAGGAGAAAGTATATATGCCCCCAGCATAAATATTTTGTAATTTTTCGCACAAAAGTCAGGGTCCATTTGACCCGCTAAATCTTGACCGATCTTTATCAAAACAGGAATGGTAATTCTTTGGTCCGATCCCCTTCTTCATGCAAAAATTCGGGGTGTTTGGGTAATAATTGTGGCCTCTGGAGCGACCAGAAAAACCGACAAAAATAAAGTTTTTGGTCCATTTCATCCCCTAAATATTAATCGATCTTTTCCAAAAAAAAACCAGTAAGGAAAGTAGTAAAGTCGGACGGGGCCGACTATATGATACCCTTCACCACTTTGAGTATATTCAACAGATGAATCCTAACAGAAGTCGCATTTTTAAAGGACCAGTAAAATGAAATTGGAACCATAAACACGTCATTCTGCAACCGATACTAAATTGTTCATTTGGTCAGATATAGAAGCTATATCTAAATCTGAACCGATTTCAGGCAACTTTACACACATCATTCTAGACCTAATTTGCTACGCTGTGCCAAATTTCGTGCTTAAATTGACTCAAAAAGTGATTCTATGCATATTCTCAAAAGGAGCCATGGGTCTATCTCGATTATTTTTACATGTTACAAACATATGCACAAAAACATAATACCCTGTACCAGAAAAAAGAATTTGGTTCAAGAACCTCAAAACCTGGGGGCTTCCAGAAAAAATGGACTAATATTTATAATTTATAGTAGAGAGATGTGCTACCTAATAAGAACTCGACGTACTAAATTACAGTCAATTTGGTCGAAAAATCCGATCAGAACCCACAAAATACCAAAAATTTTGGGGTACCGTTATATGGGTACTACCAGAAAAACTGGACCTATATTTATAATTTTTAGTGGAGCAATTTGGTACCCAATAAGAACCCAATGTACAAAATTTCAGCGAATTCAGTTATAAAACGAGCCCAAAAACCCGAAAATACCGAAAATTTGGGGGTGCCCTTATATGGGGGCTTTCCGAAAAAATTGACCTTTATTTATAATGTTTGGTAGGGAGATTTGCTACCCAATAAGAACACAAAGTACCAAATTTCAGTGAATTCGGTCGAAAAATGCGATCAAAACCCCCAAAATACCGAAAATTGGGGATAATCTTGTATGGGGGCTATCCGAAAAAATGGACCTTTATTTATAATTTTTGGTAGGGAGATTTGCTACCCAATAAGAACTCAATGTACAAAATTTCAGCGAATTCAGTTAAAAAACGCGCTCAAGAACCTCAAAATACCGAAAATTTGGGGGTACCCTTATATGGGGGCTATGCGAAAAAATGGACCGTTATTTATAATTTTTGGTAGGGAGATTTGCTGCCCAATAAGAACACAAAGTACCAAATTTCAGCGAATTCGGTCGGAAAATGCGATCAAAACCCCCAAAATACCGAAAATTGGGGGTAATCTTGTATGGGGGCTATCCGAAAAAATGGACCTTTATTTATAATTTTTGGTAGGGAGATTTGCTACCCAATAAGAACTCAATGTACCAAATTTCAGCGAATTCAGTTAAAAAACGCGCTCAAGAACCTCAAAATACCGAAATTTTTGGGGTACCCTTATATGGGAGCTATGCCTAAACGTGGACCGATTTTCTCCAATTTCAATAGGGTTCGTCCTTGGGCCAATTAAGTGGCCTGTGTCAAATTTCATCCAAATCGGATCATAAATGCGACCTGTACTTTGTTAACAAAAATACATGGACGGACGGACGGACAGACGGACATGCATAAATCGACTCAGAAAGTGATTCTATGCATATTCTCAAAAGGAACCATGGGTCTATCTCGATTATTTTTGCCTGTTACAAACATATGCACAAAGACATAATACCCTGTACCACAGTGTGGTGAAGGGTATAAACATTAGAGGTCTTCATTGGCCAGAAACCATCCATCCTACAAAATTTCGTGAAGTTTGGTCCATAACTGTGGCCTGTATTGTGTTTACAAATTATAATGGACAGACGGACGGACGGACACACATGTCTAGATCGATTCAGCTAGTCGAGATTTGACGATCGGTATACTTAAGGGTGGGTCTAAGACCAATATTTCGCGGTGTTACAAACTTTTGGAGCTGCACAAAGCTATAATACCCTGACAACATAGTTGTGTAGGGTATAATAACATTTTTGCGTCAGAATACATTTTTTACGCTAAATATTCAAAATATCTAAAATCGGTAGGTATCGATATATGGGGGCTAGGCTTAAATAAATAATTCATATATAGTTCATTGTCGAACCTTACGTTCTAGTTTTTTATCTCGCTATCCTCCTCAGGTGAAATGTTAACAACAGAGTCTTAGAACCAAACCATTTTAATATAAACAAGTGAAAAAGTGTTAAATTCGGCCGGGCCGAACTTTGGATAGCCTCCACCATACTGACAAATACTTGAAATGAAAATAAGGGGAACATATAATTATATGGGGGAGATGCCAAAATGCTGGCCGAAAATTCGCCCGAAATATTAGTTTAAATTTTTTAGTTTCAATTAACAGATTTGTTCGCTTATCCGATTTCGACTGTAATCTAATATACTTTATAATACGATTCATTTATTAAATAAAGACGAAGTGGTGTGGGGTATCATATAGCCAATCCCCAAACTTACAGGTTAGTAATGGTGTATGTTTAATTTGTCAAATAATAGAAGCTTCAAAAGTGACAGCTATTGAAATGCTTGCTAGTTCACGCCAGAGTTGTTATTTTCTATCAAATAAAGAAACTATTGTAGGATGACACATATTCAGCGTAGATCGACTTTATTTTCGTAACATATTTAATAATTAATTATATATTTACGATTTCAATAATTCTGCTTTAAAGCGGCCCTTTAATGATTGACATTTAAACACCATGGTAAGGTAAACTGTTTTCTTGAAGACACAATCTGTTATACAGAATGTAAGTAGGAAAAACAAATACTATAATGAAGCCAGTAATTAAAAAAAAAACAAAACATGAATTATTTTTATATACAAACAAATATAGGGTTTGATTTACTTACGAACTAGTGGAAGACTTATCACAAATCCGACAAGGGCGTCCTGGAAAATTGCGTTGGTTGTAGTTAAATCCACAATAAATACAACAATGCTCCCAATAATACTGAGAACAATACCGGCTATTGCGCTGTAGACAAAAACTCCCACTAAGCGAGGGCTATCCTAAAATAAATTGAGTTTTTATAAATTTTATATAATAAAAATTGTATGAAATGCTATTTTTTTTATAGACTGACATACCTGTTGAATTCCAATAATTAAACAACAGCTGACAATGATACCATAAACAGACACCAAACCGACCACACAGGCAATAATTTCATCTGTGTTTGGAAAATAATTTGATATTAAATTAATTCAACAAAATATACAAACAAATGTGACAGAATGAAGCCCGGAATTTTTATCAACGGTATAGATTATATACCACCTAGCCAGAGTAGAAATTAATCGGCTAAATAACAATAAAGCAGCAGGTGCCGATGGATTACCAGCCGAACTATTGAAGACCAGTGGTCGCATACTAGTCAGGAGCATGACCAGCTGGCAAATTCACCATTGACTAGATTTTCACTCTGCGCCAGATCCCGGAAAAGACTGAAGAAAAACACATTGACACATTCCACATATTCGCCGCATTCGAAAGACCTATCCGTTCAGAGGTGTTTGCGTTCGGCATTGCTGCAAAATGAATACGGCTATGCAGGATAACTTTAACTGGCACAAGGTCAGCAGTTAAAGTCGGAAATAACGGAACGAGGGTTCAGAGAAGGTGACAGCCTCTCGTGTGATCTTTTTGACATGCTGCTGGAAAATGTCATACGAGAGGCAAAAGTGAACAGAAATGGTACTCTGTACACCAAACAACGCATGTTTATCGCATGCGACGATGACATCGACATAATGGGTCGAACTAGGGAGCGGTACCAACCAGCTTTGAACAAGTTGAGAAGGAGTCTGCCAAAGTGGGTCTGGTCTTAAATGGCGAGAAGACCAAGCTGGTGGAATCAACGCGCAAGTCGTCCAGGGATTTTATATACCTTGGTACCGCCTTAAATAAAACTAATGACATAATTTTTGAAATTCGAAGGGGAGTAGTGTTGGTCAACAGATGCTACAATGGGGTAAGTAAGCAATTCAGAAACAAGACCACCTCTCGCCAGACCAATACCAGACGCTGATACTAGCCGTGTTGGTGTATGTATCAGAAGCATGGTTAATTGCACAAGCAGATGAGGCAGCTCTTAAAGTATATGAAAGATTCTCCGAAAGATCTATGGGCCGAACTGCGTCGACGGAGAATATCGCCGTCGAATGAACGATGAGTTGTATCATCTATTCTTAGACAGCGACATATTCAGACGGATCGAGTGGCAGCGACTACGTTGGCTAGTTTATGTTGTGAGAATGGATGAGGATGCCCCAGCTCAAAAGCCGTATAAAAGCGAGCCAACTGATGAGGAAGGCCACGAATTCGATGGAAGGATGCACATCTCGGAGCAGGGTCTTTCAAATCGGAACAAGCTGCGCACGAAACCGATGCGCCTGGAAATCTTTCTTAAGCTCGGCTTATGGAACAAATTCTCTGTCCCAAGCTAGCTAAGTAAGTATTTCTAAGCCGATTTAGGTCTTCTGAAATCACGATCAAGTATTTGAAATTCATCCTTTGGCTGCTACTCTTAGGATGTTTTGTATTTAAAAAGGTAACATTTTTTGTGTTCTCACCGGGTAGAAAGTCTTCCTAATTATATTGTTTCACTTTTTGAAGGTTTAAGATATTTATTATCACTCGATGTAACATAGTTTTTTTACTGTCCATTTTTTCTACGAAGCATAAATTCTATTTCTACACTTGCTCACATTAAATGTTTTTGTTTTTTTTTTTTTTTTTGTTATTTGTTTACCATTTGATGATTTATTCGCAGCATCGCTCAATGAGAATATAAAACCCGAAACACTTGCAGCTAAACTTAACCGAGCAACACAAAAGCTGAAGAATCGTACTGTGAAATCACACATTTTGTAAAGTTGTTGATTTTTGTTGTTTTTGTATATTAATATTTATATTATTTATTTCGTTGTTAATAATTTTTGGAATAAAAAAAAAACAATGTTGTGATTCGGTCGATGTTGTTTATGCTACTAATTGTTTTAAGGGTTTATTTTACAAGCAATATATCTTGATTATACAAACGTCGAAAGTTCAGGCGGAGTGATAGAGAGGCAGAGAAAGAGAGAGGGAGAGAGAATTTAAACCCCTAGAGGAGTTCATGCTTTGTAGAATCTACAATACTCGGCGATAAATGTGAAATGCTTGACAAATACCGTGTGACCCTCCAGGCATTTTTGCGTATCAATTTCAATTTCCGTTGGAGTATTTACGTATTTTTTATCAAACTTCACATTTGACCTTCACCATGAATAGAATAATATTTGGTGTAGTATTCGTTAATAGGTGTTTCCAATCTTTCTATCGTCTTTAAAAAGGTCAGATGAACATCTATATTCAATAGAATCGTAGGCATAAAACCAGTAAGGAATGTTGTAAAGTCAGACGGGGCCAACTATATGATACCCTTTACCACTATGGGTATATTTAAAAGATGCATCCTAACATTAACATGAAATTGGATGAACTAAAATATGTGACCATTATCGAATAGTGTATCGACTTAGATAAATCCATAAACATGCCATTCGTTTGTTACAATGGGACAAAATTATGTAAATTAATTTAAAGCAAATATCAATCGGGCACCCGTTGAATATCTAAATATGGATATGGACGGATTCCAACAAAACTTGACACACGTTTAGCTATACTATCTTAAGTACGTTGTCCAAAATGTTTGTATTAATCGGCCTCACTTTCAGTCTTTGGTGCACCATTTATTTAAAATCGGAAGAAAATGTATATGGGAGCTATATCTAAATCCAAACTTTAGTACATTGTGCAAAATTGTGTGGCAATCGGCCTAACTTTGAGTCTTAAAAAAGGACAATTTTCAGGAAACTTTACACGCATCATTCTAGACTCAATTCAGTACGCAATGTCAGATCGAAAGATATATAGGGACTTTGGTATACCATTTACATCAAATCGGGCGAAAATATAAACAGGAGCTATATATAAATCTGAACTGATTTTCACGAAACTTAACACACATCATTCTAGACTCAATTCAGTATGCTATTCCAAATGTCGTGCAAATCGAAGGATATATAGGGAATTTGGACACCGTTCACATTAAATAGGTCGAACATTTATACGGGAGCTATATCTAAATCTGAACCGATTTTCAAGAAATTTTACACACAGCATTTTAGACTCAAGTCAGTACGCTATGCCAAATTTCGTGGAAATCGAAAGATATATAGAGACATTGGTGAACCATTTAAATTAAATCGGTCGAACATATATATGGGAGCTATATCTAAATCTGGACCGATTTTCAGGAAACTTGACACACATTGGCATTTTCATTCCTAATATCAGTACGTTATGCCAAATTTCGTGCAAATCTAAAGATATATAGGGACTTTGGTGCACCATTTACCTTAAATCGGACGAAACTATATATGGGAGCTATATCTAAATCTGGACCGATTTTCAGGAAACTGAACACACATTACGCTAAGCCAAATTTCGTGCAAATCGAAAGATATATAGGGACTTTGGTACACCATTTTCATTAAATCGGACGAAAATATATATATATATATATATATGGGAGCTATATCTAAATCTGAACCGATTTTTCCCAATTTCAATAGGGTTCGTCCTTGGGCCAAATAAGTGACCTATTCCAAATTTCATCCAATTCGGATAATAAGTGCGAACTGTACTTTGTTTTTAATTTAACATGAACAGACAGGCAGACGGATGGACATGCATAAATCGACTTAAGTGATTGTATGCATATTCTCAAAAGGAACCATGTGTCTATCTCGTTTCCTTTTGCCTGTTACAAACATATGCACAAAGACATAATACCCTGTACCACAGTGTGGTGAAGGGTATAAATAGAGAGGGTCGTTAGCTATACTAATAAAAGAGTCGTGTTGACTGACTGATTTAACGATTCATCAACACCCAGACGAAACGACTGAAGCTAGAATCTTGAAATTTTGGATGAGGGTCCCCCTTGGTCCAAAGGTGACAGATAAGGCTGGGTTTTTGGAAATTCGTACTAGAACGGTATTTGGCGAACCGGTAGAGCTAGAACTCAGTAATTTGGATTGAGGGTCACTGATGGATTGGAGGATAGATGTAGCAACGTGTTTTCTTTTTGGAAATTCGAACTATAAGTATCCGAAAAGTACTAAATTGTACTAAATTTGGTACAATTTCGTAGCATGTGAATGTATTGAGCTAAAAACTTGAAATTTGGAATGCGAATTAAGGTTGAGAAGTAGGGTCGATATAAGGAGCTGGCTTTGGAAGCGTGTACTTATGTATTCGAAAAATACTATATGGTATTATATTCGGTACAAATTTAATTTAGAGGTACAAATCAAGGTGGAATCCTGAAAATTTAAAATTAACATTACTTCGCAGTGTAGGATTGGGATATGTACGTAAGTTTGGAAATTTTTTACTTATGTGTACGAAAAGTCTTAAATCGTACTATAATTGGTACAATTTGGATTTAGGTGAACCGATAGAGCGGGAACAATAACATTTGGAATCAGGATCATTGTACGGGTGTAGGATTGGGGTCAGGGTTCAGTTTAAGAAATTAATACTTATGGTACTAAATTTGGTACAATTTGAATTGTGGGTGAACCAATAGAGTTGGACTTCAGAAACTTGGATTTAAGAACACTGTTGGGTTGGAAGATTGAGATTTGTAGGAATTTTTGGAAATTGGTAATACTGTGTACAAAATTTGGTACAATTTGAAATGTGGGTGAACCGATGGAGTTGGAATCCTGTAACTTGGATTAAGGATCACTGTGGGTGTGTAGGATTCGGGTATGTAGGAATTTTTGGAAATTGATACTACTGTGTACTAAATTTAGTACAATTTGAATTGTGGGTGAACCGATGGAGTTGTAATCCTGAAACTAGGGTTTAGGATCACTGTGGAGGTGTAGGATTCGGGTATGTAGGAATTTTTGGAAATTGATACTACTGTGTACTAAATTTAGTACAATTTGAATTGTGGGTGAACCGATAAAGTTGAAATTCTGAAACTAGGATTTAGGATCACTGTGGATGAATTTGAATTGTGGGTGAACCGATAGAGTGATTTGAGTGAACCTTTAGAGCTCGAATCATGAAATTTGCAGTTTTCTGTGAAAATTAAATAATATGTTAATACATATTTAAATATTTTTCACATTCGCTAACGAAGTAGCGGTCATATGCTAGTCTATACTAATAAAAGAGTAAAGTGATTGGCTGGCTGACTTAACTATTCATCAATGCCCAGACGAAACGGCTGAAGCTAGAATCTTGGAATTTTAGGTGAGGGTCACTCTTGGTCGTACGATTTAGTACGAAAAGTACTAAATCGTACTATAATTAACTGGTACAATTTCGATTTGGGTGAACCGATAGAGCTGGAATCTTTACATTTGGAGTTAGGATTATTGTTGGGGTAGAATTGAGTTATTTAGGAATTTTTGGAAATGTCATCTAATGTGAACTAAATTTTGTACAATTTAAATTTTGGGTGAACCGATGTGTGAAGTTTTGGAAATTTGTACTAAATGGTACAAGAAGCGGGTTTGGGTGAACCGATTAAGCTGGAATTTTGAAATTTGACGTTCGGATCACTTTTTGGGGTGTAGGATTGGGTTTTGTGGAAGGTTTTGGAAATTCGTACTAATGTGTACTAAATTTGGTACAATTCAAATAGTAAGTGAACCAATGGAGCTGG